>NC_056730.1:355519073-355614073 GCF_019279795.1 Protopterus annectens | reverse complement strand
ATTAACTTATCCCCTTTAAAAAAAGTGATTCATACACAATTAATCATCAACAACAATGTACACTTCTACTCCTACGATTCTAAACAAATTTGATCCCAAAGTATCTCCTGCACATACTTGCTGCTCATACCCCCAAGCAGACATTTTACATGTGCTTTGGTTTTGCAAATATTCACAGAATTTATGGGGATCTCTTAAGGTAAGTTTAGAAATGATGGGGTACCACAAGTCAACATTATCTTGGGAAGCAGCCATTCTCCACATTATAGACTCTACATTATCCAGTATGGAAGTGCATATACTAATAACTGTCTTCTCACTAATCAAAAAACTTTATATAACCAAAAATTGATTAGATCACATCAAACTTTCATGGAATGGGTTTAGAAATATGGCATCAGCATACATATCCTCTCAAAGATTAATGATAACAAATGTAAAAAAATGAGAATGTTGCCAGAATTATTGGAAGCTTATATTTAATCATATTTTGGACACTTGATATTGATGTACTTTTTGCTAATTATACTACAAGGTCATTATTTTGGAGTACAGCCCATACTCATATAATGGTCATGACGTAATGCTATTACTGTTATTTTAAGTATGTTGATAAACTTAACTCATAAGTTCTGCCTTCGCTGTTTCCTATTCTGATCATAGTAGCACTAATGTAGATATTGTATATAGTTGGTGTTTTAGAGAAATGGAGTTAGTAATGATTGTTATTGTTATTATTTAAATTTTATGTGTCAACAACATTGTATTTTCTTCTTCTATGTGCCTAACTTGGCTGTATATGGTGCACAGGATAATAAAAATTGCAATTTATAAAAAAAAAAAAAAAAAAAAAAAAAAAAAACTGCCATGCATCTCCAGTACCTGTAAATATCTTTTCTTTGTCCCATGCTATTTCCATTAATTTAGCTGGTTAAACAACCATGCCAGGAAAGCCTTGTTCAGCTAGTATACTCTTTAGAAAGTCTGCTTCCTTAAACTGTTAATATAAGCCTGTAGAAGTATTCTCCACAAATTTAATTTGGTTTTGCTACCACAGAAGCCATCTGTGTTTTCTGCTGTATTTGATAATCCAGTCCCTTGTGGAGAAGAAGTTGAGGGCCATATGCATATGACCAGGATTATCAAATTCTGATTTCCTCTTTCCAACCCTGTGAATCCTTTCTGTTCTGAAAACAAACTTAGATGAAAGTCTTGGCCCCTTTCTGTTCATACTTTCTACATACTCTGGTAATTCCTGAGTATACTAATAATTTTGATGTTGCACCTCTGGCTATTTTCAGTCGTAACATATGTACTTTCTTCTCTTGTTCTTGTCGTCTGCCTGATTCTTCAGTTATAACCTTTCTCATTTGTTTGTTCTCCTCTAAAGCAGTAGTTATCTGGCCTTTGCATGCTGGTAAATGCTTCCTGAGTGTGCAGCAAAGTAGAATGGTAGGCCTGTGTGTCATGAACAATCACAAAAAGATACCCAAACAGCAGTATCGGCTTTTTTTCTGAATTTGTTTCCTCACATTGACCAAACAATGCATTTTCTGTTTGATGTTCCTAATATTTTGCATTTGATTTTTCCTGGGCATCTTCCGTTTGTTTTATAGAAAAATTACTGTCAATGGGAAGGAAAATTGAACTAAATAGCCATTTCTTCCTGGGCCAAGCTATGCCCCCCAGAGCCAAGTGAATTTCAATTGGTAGACACAGTTGCTAAGACCCGTATAAAATATTAAGTCCAGTTCTTGAGACCTCACCAATGTAAAGATAGACAAGACGTTCAGAGTAGGAAAGGGTAGGAGCAAATTACATAGGAAAAAAGGGAAATGTGGGATCAATACATGCAGAGGAGGAATGAGGTTTAAAAGAAGGCAGGATTTGAATGAGCTATGTAATAGTTGACTGACAATGACTGGATATATTAAAAGTGATGTATAACGTTTCCAGCTAGAGTTGTGACGGCATGGTTTGTAATGTAAAATGTTTGCAGCTGACACTGAGTTGCTATGGTTTATTTTAATTTATATAAAAGTAAGACTGCCTATGTCATACATGATAATTTAATAAATATGTTTCTTGTTTTAAAAAAAGACGTTCGGACAATGGCAAAATCTGAGCATATCCCAGTACTATAAACCATAAAAAAGCCAAGAAAATGTAATATACATATATATATATATATATATATATATATATATATATATATATATACTATTAGATGATACCCGTGGAAGTACTGTTTAACAGAGTAAGTGGTAGAAGATTTGCACTACTTTAATGCAGAGAGGTAATCTGAAAAACAATAAAAGAATCCAAGAATGTATGGGCAGGTATGAGGCAGGTCCTATGTGAGGCAGAACAGAAAATTAAAAAAGAAACAAGTTGGTTGGTAGAATATGCGTTCTGCCCATTAGGTAGGGATCTGAGGCAATATGTTATCCTCCATCTCATTCAGTGTGCATCAGAAAGATGGAGTACTACACCAAGAAGGCATGAAATATTCTAGCCAGTCTAGCAGGTTAAACTTAACACTCCAGGAAAAGGAAGCATCAGCAGGCAAAGTGACTTACTGGCACTGGTAAGTACCTGATTTTTGCTGGAGTTGCTACATACTGTGCTGACTAGGTGGATATGTTATAGCTGTTGTTTACTGCAACTATGCCACTATGAACAAAGCTAATTTTATAAGGATGAATTGCTAAAATTAAATAGTCATTTCTCTTTTTTGTAGAATGTTTTGGTATGATTAAATTGATTAACAGACAGAAGGAGCGTTACACTTACCTCTTTAAGTTTTTAAGGCAGGGGGAGTTCAGACTTGTGTTACCTGTTTCTCAGCCCTATGATTTCTTTAAATGGCTGTTTCATGATCCCATACCAACAAGTCAGGAATTTTCTAAAGTTAGACACATTATCATCCTTACAAGTCATCATTACTGGGTGTAAATATGGCTTTTAGTTCTGAGGAGCATTTTTAGCCCATCTTAATTTCAGTCACACTAATTACTGTTTTCAAAAATGCACAACTTTGTACATTTATAAGTATACAGTCAGCTTCTTTTTGTTTATTTATCATCTGCTTACCAAGGATATCGTAGTGAGATTATATATTTTGTAAAGATAGAAGTATACAGGTAAGTGATGATATGTATTAGAAAATTCCAATGTATAGAGTGACTTGTAAAACATCATACCAAAGGGCAGGTTAGCAAAATTACACCTTTGTCATATGATGTCAGAATACATGTTTAAACTTTGAGATCGCTGCATACATCAGTGTTTGTCTGAGTTTTTTTTAATTATTCATTTTAACTGAAAAAAAAACTGTCAGGGAAGTAGGAGAGTATACCACAAGAGTATACCACATAAGTACTTCGTACACAAAAGGACTACATTAAAACAGAAAAGGCTGCATCTTTGCAGGAAAGATATTAAACAAAACGTTCATGTTTCGGCTTTCACCTGCATGAAAGTTATGGGCTGACCTGGACACATTATTTATTTATTTATTTATTTATTTCAGTTTGATTACCAGGGAAGTCCACTGGGCCAAGAAGTGCCCATTTTCAGTGGAGGCCCGGGGAGAAAAGCTCCACAAGCAATACAATGAAACATGGTTACATAAAGTTAATGGTATAATACAAGAGTAAGATTCAAGCAGTCAGGAAATACATTTACATAAAATGTGCAAAAAGAGCAAGCATAATGAAGCAATACAGTGCAGTGTAAAATAACAAAAATACATAGATGTGCAAAAAAAAACAGACCCTTTCATATCACATAAAATGTTTAGCATCTGTCTGCTCATTCATGCTTTTTTCTCTTCCCATGTATATTGCTCAGTCACACTTTAATGCAAGACGATGGATACAGCAATATGAGAAACACACGTTTTGTTTAATATCTTTCCTGCAGAGATGCAGCCTTTTCTGTTTTAATGTAGTCCTTTTGTGTACGAAGTACTTTTGTGGTATCTTCATGTAGATATAGAAGTCACCCTGAGCATGATGCTCAGATGAGTAACAGGGTAGGGTCCAAGCAGCAACAGGCCCTGCTGTGTTTCTCATATTGCTGTATCCATCGTCTTGCATTAAAGTGTGACTGAGCAATATACATGGGAAGAGAAAAAAGCATGAATGAGCAGACAGATGCTAAACATTTTATGTGATATGAAAGGGTCTGTAAGGGCTTATTTATAGTACTGCATGCTGTAGTGTTAAGAGGCAGTTCATGGAAAAGAAAATGCACTGCTTTCATGTGACCAGCCTCCAACCAGCTGTATTTAAACTAAGTCCTATGTAGTGGTTAAAAAATACAATGCTTTGCTAAAATGGTCATAGTCAAATACATTTGAAAACAAATAAAACACTGAGTGCAAGTTACTGATTAAGTATAAAGGCTCTGTGCTCAGATAAGATAAACTCAACTATTTAAACAATATTTGAAAGACCTGTGGAATGAAGCCTCCATCTCAGACTCTCAAATCAGTGAAGGTGGTCTGTTATGAAAGAACAGAGACTGGAAGGCAAATATGTCTACCCAAAGTCTCTTATCAGATCCATGGAATAACTTGTATCTGAGCCCTTGTCTGCTGATCTAAACTGATTGATGCGGCATGGTGGGGAGAGGGAATCCTGCTAGGTAGCTAGGACCCAGACTGTATTAGGTCATGATAAGTTAAATTTAAAAACATAGACTCTGACCTCACTACAACAAACAGTCAGTATAGATCCCACAGCAGAGGAATAATGTACTCAGGTTGTGAAGCACAAGTCAGTAACCTTTCTGCGCTTGCTTAAAGCTGAGTGAAGTAACCAGCACTGAGACCAAGGCAAAGCACATTGCAATAATCAATACACACAGGCATCACATAATGGATTGCTGTAGATAGGTCTGAAGAAGGAATAAAATGGTTGGTTTGGGAGACAGCAGAAAGGTCCAAAAAAGGAATAATGTTAAAAAGACATATTAACTGTTGACACATGGCCAGAATGCATCAGCAAGATGCAAAGTATGCTTTTATATATTTAATTCATGAGGCACAAACTGCAATCCATTCTCACAAAAAAATGAAAGGACAAAAGAGTGGGCTTCAAAGAGAGCAAAATGGTGTGCACGAGTATCACCTTGGTCTAATGGTGTGCACGAGTATCACCTTGGTCTAATGGTGTGCACGAGTATCACCTTGGTCTAATGGTGTGCACGAGTATCACCTTGGTCTAATGGTGTGCACGAGTATCACCTTGGTCTAATGGTGTGTACGAGTATCACATTGATCTAATGTTGTGCACGAGTATCACCTTGGTCTAATGGTGTGCACGAGTATCACCTTGGTCTAATGGTGTGCACGAGTATCACCTTGGTCTAATGGTGTGCACGAGTATCACCTTGATCTAATGGTGTGCACGAGTATCACCTTGGTCTAATGGTGTGCACGAGTATCACCTTGGTCTAATGGTGTGCACG
Organism: Protopterus annectens; assembly: GCF_019279795.1. Lineage (NCBI taxonomy): Eukaryota > Metazoa > Chordata > Ceratodontiformes > Protopteridae > Protopterus > Protopterus annectens. Next base: position 355,608,598 of record NC_056730.1, on the reverse strand, counting down.
AGTATCACCTTGGTCTAATGGTGTGCACGAGTATCACCTTGGTCTAATGGTGCACGAGTATCACCTTGGTCTAATGGTGTGCACGAGTATCACCTTGGTCTAATGGTGTGCACGAGTATCACCTTGGTCTAATGGTGTGCACGAGTATCACCTTGGTCTATGATGGATTCAAATGAAAGACTTTGAGCAGTCTTCAAGAATACTAATGTTTATTTACTACTTATTGTATTTTGGTGACCATGTACCTCATTGTTTGCTTCACCTCCTTTTCGGTGACATTTTGGACAGTATGTACTGCATGAATAAGTAACAAGAATTAGCAAAACTTGTTTACAAAGCCTGGGTGAAGGGCCCAGATGTTGGACTTATAGGAGGGGTCAGGTGAAACTACAGTAAGCAGTAGTAACTGGGAAGTAAAACAGAATAATATGCACAGCAGTGTAACAATGATGGTATCAATATAGGAAGTAAAATCCATAATGTTAATTTTCATTCATAAATTTGATTTATGACTTTGTAAATTATTTACTTTGATAAAGTAACATAACTTAATATGAGAAACTTAGAATGAAACAACCATAATTTGTCTGTCTGTTCCTAAATTATACTGTAGCATTCATTTCCCTTGTAGTATAATATAATATAGTACGTAGTATGTTATACAGCTGGTCCTACTGAAAATTCTGACAAATGCAATATTATTTTGCATTACATAGTATGTGCATACTTTATGTTTGCTTTTTTTCTTATTATAAATTTGATGGTGGATTATACAATCAGAGCTCCTAATTACAGATTTTATTACTCATTTTTTAATCTGGTGTTCCTAGTTAATCCACACTTGACTCATTTCTACCCCTCACATGGCTCGCCTGAAGACTGTTGCCTGCTTTCTTTTCATCCGCACAACTATGCCATGAAAGCTAAGCAACCATCATCTTCTCATGCGAAAAAACCTCCTGAAGCATTAACATTATATACTCAGATCATTTTGATGTTTTTTTATCTATTACCCTCTCTATGAAACAAAAACCTACTGAACTATCTGCCTACATTATGTATTCACTTGTTTTGATGCATCTTTTTCTGTGAAAGATAGTAATCCTGTTGGACTTTGTAAAGTATTTAACATTTCTGCTACATTAAACCTTTCCCATTGTCAGTAGCTTAGATATTAATTTTTGGGAGTGAGCGTTATGCTGCTTTTGTGCAGACATTGAATGAATTTTACATTGTGATTTTTGTCCATTTGTCCACTCAGACATTTGATTTTTCCCTACTGTCCTTTTTGTTACTACACTCCAGCCTGCCAAGTATTTCAGCTTGTCCTCTCACAGTGAGGCTACTAGATGGTTCTCAGGGGCTGACAGCTGGATAGCTCTATTGCTGACTGGTGGGAGTAGGGCAGAATTCAGGCATTTCTTATATTGCCACTCTTATGGACTGAGAGGTATTCCCCTCACCCAATTCCCTTCTGTACTTAAGAAATGGAGTATTGCCTGATTATGCTGGGGAAGGACTGTTTTGCTACTACCCTGGCTATAGCTACAGTGGCCTGAAGCACTGCTAAACCAGAGTCATCAGGGGTGCAGATAGAAATCCAAACAGTGGACTGCAATCCGTAACCATGGTGTTGCTCTTCTGTGAATGAACTGCCTCCATTCAGTCTTTGTCCTTCTTGAGATGAGGATGCTGAACTGGACAAGGAACTCTGCATATGATCTCCTCAACAACTATATGTTAGGATGACACCTACTTATCGTCTACTGGAGTGCCTTCATTCTGTGAGTTTTAACACATCGTTAGCTCTTTTCATTACACATCTGCTGTTAATGCTTTTTTTGTTTTCTGTTTTGTATTCTTGTTCTGTATTTTTTGTAGAGATTCTGCTTCTTTGCTCTGATATTAAGTAACCATGGTCATATCTGTACCCACAAGCTTAAAAAAGTTTCAAGTATTATTAATTTTATGTTAGCAAAAATCCAGTTCAGCTAAGTCTACAGCATATAAAGCTGATACAACATGAATAATTTATACAAAGTAATAGTAAATGAGCTTAGCAACTTAGTCATCACATCAATGTGGTGCCTTCCCCATACCTCTCAAACTTTTAGCACAAGAAATCTGGGCAAAGCCTAAAATATTGGGGGGGGACAAAGACCGAAAAATATGGACAGAATTTAAATATTGCTTGTATAAACTTAAAAAGTTGCTAGAATAAAAGGATTTGTCTTAGCATGCATTTTCTGAAGGATATGAAATTTGAACCTCAAATCTGTTTCATTATTTAGTGACTTCAATCCTCAGTGATTTGCCAGAAAACCACAAATTTTATGAGGATTAGACGAAAAATATGAGGCAAAAATCTGGACATTCTGCAAAAATGTATACAGTTGAGAGCTATGGCCCTTCCCATCAGCTATGTAAAAATGTTTAATAGCTTACAAGTTGCCAGTTAAGCTGTCACAATCATGCCCACACAACTGGCAGTTTGTAAGCAGGTAAACATTCTTTTGTCAACATTAAGTGCCCTCTTACAAGTTGGCACCTTAGGCAGGTGCCCTCTTCACCCTAACCTTACTGCAAAACTGCCTTTGTAAATATCTGTGGCTGACATAGCTACAGAGTGAACTAGCTGTACACATTTCTGATTTCAGAAGTAACAAACAGTACATGTGATATGCTACTGACTAATTGGGCCTTGCTTCCATTGTTTGTTATAAGCCCTGTAAAGAGTACCCAAGAATTTTGTATTTTAGCCTAGAAAGTGGACTAAACTGCAACCATTATCACAAGGATGAGAGTATCTCAGTCACTAGTCAGGAAATGAAATATGTCTCATATGCTTTATATTTATTTTATATATGGCTTCTTGAATGACCAAGTCTTTTAAGAGACTCATTATTGACTTTAGACTTCTTAGGTGTAGCAGTCATTATCATGGGATTTTATCTTTACCTGTGAACACAGTTATGCAATTGTATGTCTTTTTTGTTTATTTTTTCTAGCAGAATGATTTCAGACAGAGAAGAAAATTTATTAGAGTTACTCAGACAACATGAAGCAGTAACTTTCAGTCTGCAAATGCAAGAACTGCTAAGAAAGTGGAGACAGGTATATAATTAGAAGTCAGATTTGTAGTTAGAATTTTGGCACCAGCTGATTTGTCAGGACTGTAGTCAGAGACTCTTTGTTGGATAATAACTTTAATAAAAAAGTATGCTCAGTGGTATCTGCTGGAAACTGCACACGTGCATCTTCTGTATTCACTACTGCTCTGTCATTCTGATTGTTATTTATCTGTCAGGGCAGTTATTAGTTGATTATTAGATCTGGTTTATATTGGCATGTACATAGATTCTTTCACTGGAAATCTGTTATTCTAGTTGCATTACCATAGCACTGGTTATATGCTTAGTCAGCAAGACATTTTACCATAGGCTGTTAAGAACTGTATTAATTTTGGTGATTTTCAAATGCCATTGCTACCATTTGTACATTGTCACAGGAAAAAGATGAAACAACACTTGAACTGAGCAAGGCAAATAGTAGTATAGTATGGGCTCCACTTTTTAAAATAAACTGAAAAACCTTCTCATGGTGCAGAGGGTAAAGCCCTAAATGTGACCCTAATAACTCATGTTCATTTAGCTGGCACAGGAGTCAGACGGAGTGGGGAAGGTGGGTGGGAATGAGCAGCATACAGCTCACCCATCCTTAGGGCAGCAGGTGGCTTGTCTCACTGCTTGAGTGACACCCAATTGGAGTTCTTGTTGGTGCAGTCCATGGACTCCAGGCCAGATGACTTTGCTGTGTACATAGGTGTCACATAGATCAGGAGGCAGTCATGCAGGGAAGCTTGAGCCCTCTTCCATAAACTGGTTGTGCTAGTGTCCCTCAGAAACTGCTGATTTGTGTTAGGAGCTCCTGAGTCTGAGGAACAAAACCTGTTGACTGCCTGGATAATGGCCCAAAAACTGGTACTGGCCTCACGAGGATCAAATGGGCTAGTCACACCTTTTACCCTTGGGAGGAGAAAAATGGGTTTATATGTCACAGAGGCTGATGGTCAGCAGGCAAAGGGGTTGTAAAAATAGATAGATATAGATAGATAGATAGATAGATAGATAGATAGATAGATAGATAGACAGAGATCAGAGGTATCCAGCAGGTTGCCATAGGGCCAGAATATGGCCCACCAGAGCATTTTATCTGGCCCTTAATACATCCTGCCACAAAAGTTTTGAAAGGACAGATACATGTTGGACATGGTATTGTGCCTCCCCATACCTTGCCAAGTGTGGTAAGTGGACCCTGAGCAGTATGGTAAGTGGCCCCTGAGCCAAAAAGCTTGGACAGCCCTGATATACATAGATTTCAACTGGGCCTCAACTGCATTTGTACTAATTCTAAAATCACTGTACCTCGGCGAAAAGAAACTTTTCCAAGATAACTGCACTTTCAAGCTTAGAATATAAATCTGTAATCACATTTAAATGTCCACAGCTACAAGGGAAAGAGCAGTCTGGGAAGAAAGTGCCTCTAGACAACAAACAACCTTCATTAAAATAGGAAGGAGGAGTGTTCCCTTGCAAAAGGCAGAATTCTATTATATTGTAAGGGATGAGGGCCTCGGCACTAAGTTTTACTACAGGGTTAGGGAACTGATGTGGGAGCTTAAGACATTAAAAGCTTGTATTATGGATCAGGTGGTGGAACTGAGCAACACTAGAGAATGTGTGTGTAGTCCGTTCACCCAAGGTACACAGATGACTTTTTCATTGTGCTCATGAGAATGAACAAGCTGAGATACACCTCCTTGAATCATATGAAAAAGGGACATGATAGATCTCTTGAAGTAAGTATCTGAGTTTGTATGAAGCTAGTCTTGAATGGCATCTTACATCACTATGGATAATGTCACAGTGTAAACAAAAGATAATTGATGCCACATTTTGGCGTAGTTATTTTTGTCATTCAATGAGGCTGAAGGCATATTAACCAAGGATGAGATGGCTGATAGCCCTAGCTGTTGTGCTAGAGATGGCCTACATTAATTTTCTCATGGCTTTCATATATTGGCCAAAGCCTTTTCTTCCCCTGTATTGCCTTATTTAGGGTAGGTCAGTCTCCTCAAACTATCAAGATATTCAAGCAAATTTAAGACTATATAAAGATACCATTAGAAGCTTAAATATTAAGTTGCAGTCTATACATGCCTCCAGGATTCATGAACATACAAATATCTGCATAGTTACTGAAAGACCCACCACTGACCCTGGAAAATGCAAACCTATAAGACTCACCAACCTTATCTGTAAACAGCGGAGCACATCAAAGACATCAACTTTAACAAGATATACAGTCCCTTGACCAAACCAGTTTGGGTTTGTTAAGAGTAGATCGTGCCTCCTAAATGTGGTGGACTTTGAACAAATGAGCAATGCACTGGAAGCAGGCAAATTAGTTAACACGTCTTACCTTGACCTGGCCAAAATCTTTGATACAGTCCCCACTGTCTGGCATTATCAACTATCTAATAAAACTAAATGTAAACCCATCTGTTATCCAGTGGATACCAAACTGGCTTACTGACAGAAACCATCTTTTACTATCGGGGGTATTTCCTCATTGAAAAGGGCCATTACAAGTAGTGTCCATCTGTCCTTCAGTGATATATTCTTTAATGATATCCACTAGTTGAAGCTCTCGACTTTTACACAATTACCCTTGTTTAAGAACTGTTAAACCATTTTGCTTCTACATGACCTGAAAAGTTAAACCACAATCCCTTATGTGAGTAACTGCAGAAACCAGAGAAATTATGTTAAAATTTTGCTATTTGTAGAAATAATTCTTTATTACAAAGTCATGCAGAGATCTTCAGGCATTCCACAAGGCTCAAAAATCAGATCAAAGATTTGTCTCACAAAATGTAAGAAAGATTTCTTTTAGCAGCTCCAGGATACCTCCCTACAATTCCCCCAAATTCCCCAGACTGCATCAGAAAGGGCATGTCTGATGGGACACGTGCCATCCATTGTCAAAATTAAAACCATTTCTTAGAGCTGACAAGTCTGTAGAACTCAATAACTTACAGCAAACAGTGGAGAGTTGTTATCCTTGCTGATATATCCTCGTTACAGAGTCCAGGCACAGTTTTACACCCAGTCATGGTGCAGACACCGCCTTACTTATTGTTTGTTAGAGTGATTTTGTTTCAGTCTGAATTCATCCTAGCTTATTGTAGTACTATATAAAAAGTACTAACTGTAGTTCAAAGTGAATTTAATGTATGTTTATTAAATATTATTTTAAACCATGCTAAAATGTTACATGAAAGGAATAAGTGTTTGAACTACACTATCTATTTCTCAAGTTTAGATTCTCTGAGATAAAAGTTGTCAGCTACTTCTCTATGACATTTGAAGTGTTCCACATTGATTTGTTTCCAAAAAATCTAGGTGCACCATTAGGATTCCTTGGTTTGCTATCAGCTGACCTGACAGGAGTATCTAAATATAACATTAACAATGCAGATATACTGCAGTGTAGCAACAGTGAAGAGTATTTGTTACCAGCAGTGGCTGCATTTAAGCACAGCAAACAATTGCTACAAAAATGTATAAAATAAATTAAATTTGTATGATATAAACAATATTGTATAATTTGGGAATGGGGTGGTTCCTTAACACAGATTTTATATTCACTAGTATGTTTGTATCCTGCCTTTTAATGGCAGTGAGATGTAAAAGACTACTTCAGTAATTGTAATAATTTGTTATAATAGTCCCCACCTGTGTTACTTTTTAAATTATTAAAATTTTTTTCAGTGTCTGGAATTTAGAGAGTCACCCAGCTGTGCAAATTCCATGTCCCCGTTCAGGTGGTGGTGCACAGGCAGAATGCTTAAGATGTCGAGTATATGTTTTAGATGAAAGTAATGGAAACGGTGTTAAAAGTATCTTCTTTAAGATTTATCCACCTTCTAATGTAGCAGTTGTGTTTATCGTTTCCGTTACAAGAGTTATTTCCAGTCTAAATCGAAAAAGAGTCATTTGCCCCAAGAACTAATAGTGTTCCCATATAAATATCTAACAAAGTACAAAGCAATCGCAGACCCCGCCTTGATGGAACTGCTGCATATCCGTAAGTCAAGCTCCACTCGAGTAACCCACACACGCGACCTCAACCTGGTCTGTGACATCACTATGACTTGTTGACAGGACAGATTTGTGTCCTAGAGACTCGCCCCTTTTGTGGAAAAGACTCCCTCTCCATGTCAAGTACCTCGTTATCCCTTTTTAAGCGCAACATGGATAACTGGATGAGAAACAAAAAATACACCCCTGGGATTCCACCTGTGTCCCTGCTGGACAGGAACTTTGGGTGCTGACTTGTCTCAAAATGGGCTAAACTCTTGGCTAGGCTTATAAGGGCCTCAGGGCCAATAGCCAAGTAACTTTCTATGATCCTATGATCCTATGAAGAAAAAAGGTCAGGAATCACCGAAACATGGCAGAATTACAAACATATAAGAAGATTTATTGCAATTAATAAAGCAAAGAAAATTGAGGTAAATGCTTTTGTGATAACAGTCACTCCATCAGACCATAGAAAATATTCTTAAACAGTGCACATATTAAAAAAACTAACAGTTAATCATTTGAAAAAAAACTCTCCTATCAAAACAACGTCGTCCCTGCTAATGACTTATCTTATTATGATGTAAAATTAAAAGCAATCAAAACAGTGATCGTATCACTTCATTCATCCTAGAGCATCAACACTGAACAGGACCTGAAATCATAAAACCAACCAGCAAGAAGCACTCAGTCTACCAATGGCCAGTGCAAGTAAGATACAGACCTTCATTAAAAAACAATCACATCTGACTTGGGCATCAACACTGGAAAAGAGAACCTACGACTAAGGAACCAACCAGTGTATACTACAAAGATTGAGCACTTCTCATTGGTTGGCTTTATGGTTTCAGGTCCTGTTCAGTGTTGATGCTTTAAGATGAATGAGGTATTTTGATTGGTTTTAATTTTACAACCTAATATGTGAGGTCATTAGCAGGGAGGAAGTTGTTTTGATAAGACAGTTTTTTTCAAATGATTAATTTTAGCTTTTTAAATATGTGTGCTGTTTCAGAATGTTTTACGAGGATCTGATGAAGTGATTGTTACCGCTAAATCACTTACCTCGGTTTTATTTGTTTTATTAATTACAATAAATCTTGTTATATGTTTTTACTTCTGCCATGTTTCAGTGATTCCTGACCTTTTTCTCTATTTTATTTCCAGTGTAGTTAGATAGCTAACCAATGATTTCAACTGATAAAGCAGACAGGAACAGAAGTGATTTCTGCTAGTTGGCATGGAGGAACCAAACCTCTGGAAACTGCATGAGTTCTTCAGTGAAAAAGTTACAGATAAACATGTTAATATCCATATGGGAGTAGATAAAAAGAAATATGACATGGAAAGACTGAGATTTACATAGTAATAGTACCATACCATCATGTAGGAAGTGTGCTGTGCATGCAGCAAAGCTTAAAGCGATAATATTTTAGAAGTTAAGTTAGTCTTCATTCACATAGCATTTGTTCTTTCTGACCCTCCCTTTCTAAGTAAGCAATTTTATCAAGCTCAGAAAAGCTGTTTAGACATAAAGTGACATAAATGAGAGGTACAGATGGAGTCTTTGTAGTGTCATGCTGTGTGCAACTTAACTACTTCTATTATCTTGTTTAAATTAACAAGATTTGTTGAAGTTGGCTGCAGAGTCTTCTCCCTTTACAGGCCAGAGAAATTGTGAAAGAAGAAATGGCTACCAGTGAGATTCTTAAGACCGTAAGAGAGAAGGGACCTGTAACTGAATTCGAGGACAAGCTGGCTTGGATTAGTTTTTGTCCATGCATGAAACACATTTGATACACAGATAACCTGATTGGTCAGCCTTCCTTGCCTGTTATATTAATATAAAATTTTATATACATACCTACATACATAAGTGTTTGCGACCGTGTGCGTGTATTATGTTTCATATACACACACACACACACACACACACACACACACACACACACACACACACACACACACACACACACACACAACACACACACACACACATGCACACTTTTATATCTCATGTTTATATATTTTTGAAACATGGTTAATAAAAAAAGTATGTGATATCTAGTGGCTGCATATTATTTTTTTCTAGCAACAGCAAACCACAATACTAAATTCTGTTGCTAGTGAAACACACAACTATATAAACTATAATTTAAAACTCTGAGCTGTAGGTGCTCAGTTTCTTTCCAAGATAAAGCCATGTGTGTGCGCCTCTGTCAAAAGATGAAGACAATTTGGCTCATCTAGAAAATGTTTTTCCTTCCTCATGTATGCATTGCAGTTTAGTAACCAGTCACTTCATCCTACATTTCTTTATATCTGTTCCATATATTCTTGAATTCTACAGCCTCCTCAAAACCTCAAGAAGAATAATGTGAAGGAGACAGGTTTCTGTCTGCGTGCATACCTTGTTCTTAAGTATTACCTACTGTTAAAGAAACTGGTTTACCCTAGACTTTGTTAATCAGCCCGAGTCATAGGTAAGCACTAGCCTAGCTGCCCTTGCGGGGCATTTAAATTCTAGTCAATATCCCTTAAAGGTGATAATCAAGCCTTCTACCTTGTGTCTGAGAAGTAATCATTTTAACTGCTATGCCAACCCCAACACCTCTGTCAACCCTCATCCCCTCTATGGCAACCCCCAACTCCTTGTTGATGAACTTAAAATGCTTCTTTTATGCCTTCCTTTCAAAAAAAATATTTTTATTATACATGTTTCTCCTTTCTTTCAGGGTGTATGTGTTAAGATCCTTTAAGGTTCATAGGCATATTCTAGGCTAATGAAAACTGGGGTCTTTTTAAGACAAGTCATGCATCCCACATCTGTGACAGGTTCTGGTGGTGTAAGCAGGGGCTTGGAAAAGGAAATATTTACAATCAGGGGGTTGAGAAATGAACCATTTATAGGTTACCTGTGTCCATTAGAAAGATAGGTTACAAACCAAGGGTGAATCTCTGGTTCCCCACCCAGATGAAAAAGTTACACTTTTATTGGGTGATGGAGAAACTGATTCACATAGCTGAACAGCCTGTTTCAGAGAAAGGGTAGTCTCTGAGATACATACATGCCCCTCTCCATCAGGTTTTATTTATATCACAGGCAAATTTAAGTGTTTAGAATGGGTAATTTTGATGCTGTTAGTTTTGCAAATATGCAGGAGGACCATCACACTAGGGTCCGAAGATGCCTTGTATGCCAGGCATAGATCTTCCATCAACAGTGTGTAGGAGACAAAGTACAGTGATAGTGCTTTGAGGCAGTCTGCATAGGACATGTTATTTATCTCCTATGTTCTTTTAGTGAGGAACCTCTGCACATATTTCAGTGTTAGATATGCCTGGTTAGGTACATTTTATAGGGGGTATTGTATTCAATGATAAATATGATGAGTGACGAATACAGTAGAACAGTTAACTCCTTGAACCTAAATGTCATACATTTGTTTATATATTGTGCAACATAGAATGATTTTCTCACTACTGCAGACACGTGATGGTCAAAGGCCAGATTATTGCCTTTATGTGTCCTCAAGTCCCTCACTACTGGTTGGCTCTTAGCAGTGTGTTGTCAATATGGTAGTTACTAGGGGCGCATGACTTCCCAAAGGATACTGCTATGCATTTCTTGGCATTTAGTTTCTTTACATCAGTTTTGTGATGCAGATGTTGCATCATATTTTGTCATTCTTTCTGTTCTATCAAGCAAAGTGAGTTCTCCAGAACTGCGTACAGCATTTTAGGAATAGCCTCACCATCTGTGCATTCAGAGGAAAATATCTTCTTTCTCAACTATGATGAAATATTGTGGAGAAAGTCCTTATGTATCTAAGGATGTCTTGTTGTCTCCCAAATTAATTCCCCATTTTATTTATATATTTATTTATTTATTTATTTATTTACACTGCCTTCCTGGCTACTGTATAGATCCATTCATGCCCTGTAAAAGGAAAAAGGTGCCAAGAGCACTATAACTCATTCATTCTCCTGGAGAAAGAGAGTGGTATGCCAGAACTGGGAATAATTATTCCCATGTTGGGTCTGATATTCTGTATGTAAGATCCAGTGTCTCCTGTCCATGGCCGAAGCATCTAAGGGATTAAAATGCAATGCACTGCATGTACATGAGGCATGTACATAATCAGTGCTCTCCCCCTGTCATAGTAGTCTTCACAATGGTTTCTGTCACAGACGATATGCACAGGCTCATTTCTCCATCCTCTTCATCTAGAGATGCGAAGCATTTTAACCACCTAATTTCCCTCCTCCCCACATCAGTTCAGGTATCTGAGCTTCTGGTTAAATTGGAGTGACCTAGGTCATAGGTCAGGGATTTATTCCTGGATGTTGGCAGACCTGACTAAATTCCCCATAATAAATAACATACCTAAATGTATTTTCATTACTGTTGGTATATCATGTTCCATTATGTACCCTTCCCTTGGAGTTTACTCCTTATGTGCAGTGTATTAAAATGCTGTGTAATGAATGTGTTATAAAAATGAGGTACAGGATGTCATTTTCCATCATACCTCCATGTCAGTCAGTTACCTGGACATTCACATTCCTTTTGGCCAGAGAAAGGTACTTTAGTATGGGAAAACTGCATACAAGAGTCATTGAGGGGAATCCCACCTCTTTTCATAAAAACGTATTATTACAATCATTCCAGGTTCTTTGTTTTGCCACTAAAAGGAGTAAATTCTTTAGTTTTCGCCTTTACTTCCTGTCTGTCAATGTGAGAAGGTTCAGGACAACTGGTTTTCCTACTCATGCAGCTGTACAAATGGCTACCTCGAATGTGAAAGCTGGCAATTGACATATTTGATGTTCAAGCCCCAGAGGAGATTTATTGGGTTTCAGGGTGGGAGCAGCATTTCAGTTGGCTAGTTTTCCTTATTAGTGTTTCCTTTTGTGGTCAAATGTCTGGCCACTGCAAAGACAGCCTTCAGGTGGAGAGGTTTCAGCTTGTAGTAATACCTGAATAATTGTCCTCTCCATTGGTAGTCATAGGAGCAGCTGACAAGCTGTTTCCAGACTGTCATCCCTTTTTGACTCCCTGGTGATGGCTGCCATCAAAGATAAATCATATTTCTCTCATTCTTAGCAGAAGGTGTTTCTGGTGGGCCCTGCTGATTTCTGTCAAGAAGCAGTTGTTTTCACTCGAAACAGATTACAAGAATTGTGACACTATTCCTCTGATCATGTCAGAGATGGTACCGCTGGACAAACCTTTCTCAGTCTTTTATTTTACGTAGTAGCTAGCATCTTGATGGTGCCAGGTGCCAGGATGTATATAAGGAATATCATTAGCTGAGGAATTTGGGGAACAGTTTAGAGGACCTCTCAGACTTGAAACACCCTGGAATTCCTTGCCTGGTCAGCAAACACCATTGTAAGTATTAGCTGCCCAGAGGAATGAGACCTGAACCTTTGATTTCCATCCTCTCTCCCAGGTGAAACTCAGAGTTGGGTGTAAATCCAGAGTGTTGTATGGCTCAAGGTGTTTTGATGACAGGTAACATTTATGCATTACTTTGAAAGAGATGTTGCCATATTTCCTTACTCTGAAAGCTTTGAGAAACTTTTATCTAGGAATCCTTCTGCTGATATGAACAAATAACACAATGCTTTTTTATCATGAATTGTGTTTGTGTGTGCTGTTTAAACAAGCAATGCCTGTGTGTGTGCTATTTAAACAAGAAGTGTGTGTGTGTGTGTGTGTGTGTGTGTGTGTGTGTGTGTGTGTGTGTGTGTGTGTGTGTGTGTGTGTGTGTGTGTGTGTGTGTGTGTGTGTGTGTGTGTGTGTGTGTGTGTGTATGCATACATGTGTGTGTCTGCATGTGTGTTTGTTAGTGTGAGCTTGTGCATGGATGCAAATGTGTTTGTATAGATGTGTGCGCATATGTGCATGCATGTGTTTACGTGTGTATGCAACTATACTCATTTCTGCTGGCTTATGTGCTGAACAGAACAATTGCTTACCTTTGTATGTTTGCAGTGCCTGCAGTTTGTGCACGTACATCATGGGTCAGTGCTGTTCTTCAGTTGGGGTTCTTCATTTATTTGTTTCAACTTAAAGAAACGTTTCTTTACTCAAAAATAAACAGCTAGATAAATAAATGACACATGGTATCCCTATGTAAAATAGTTCCATCTTTCTGCTTGCTTTCCCTTTATTCATCGGGATGGCAATGAGCAGAAAAATCACAAATGTAGAATGGCATAGTGACTGGTCCTGTAGTTGTTGTTTTGAAAGAGCATCAACAGGCTGTGGTACCATGATGCATTTTGTAATCCATGCAGGCAATTGAATATGAGCAGTTTAGTGACTAGCTGGGAGATGGGAGCATGTGCTGGGCTCGGACATCTACATCTTTCTGTGAAAAGGAGCTAAAATACAAAATGCAGTGATCACAGAGTAATTATGTATAAAAAACAGGCAAACCAATTCAAGCCTAGTCAATAGCATGCTTTCAAAAGTTCCTTAGTTCCAGCCTCAATAAGTGCAACACAAAGTAGAACAGAGGAGAATGTGAAACTGCTCACCCAATCATCTAGGGTTTCTTTGAAGGTGACACGGGTTCTGCTCTGCTTGACATGTAGTAAACGTCTGTTCCAGTCATGGGAAATACATTGGAATTGTGAAGCTATGTTGCGGCCATGTTTATTTATTTATTTGTCATTTGTTAACTGGGTTAGTCCAGCTGACCCAAAGGCCTGTTTTCAGTGCAGACCCGAGGAGAAAAGCTCCAAAAAAAAAAAAAGAAAATAACATATTAACACACAAACCTTCAAGATACAAGAATATTGCATAGTTAAATCATGCAGTCAAAAAGCAAGAAAACAAAAAGTATGAAAATTACATACTGATACATTCAAAAAGCAAGATAATTATATATAGATATCATTGCATAGGTTTGCAGTAACGGGGTTACATGACAAGTATATACAAAATTAGATGCTGAGAGAGCAACATTTGAGAGCTATGAAGGAGAAAAAGTGTTACTATTAGCAGAGTATAAGTGGCAGAAGGCTGTAGCATTTGGAGTAGAGAGAGGTATAAGGAGGTGTGGGGGAGGGGGATTAAGTAATGTCCTGGCATGGGCAGGAGCTGAAATTGAGCAGGTAATTTTTAAGTTCAATTCTGAAGTGGTTTCTGCAGTTGATGTTTCGAATATTTGGTGGGAGATTGTTCCAGGCTTGGGACACTGTGCTTTTATAAAGAAGTTTGCCAATGTTTTTCTTGGTTTAATAAACATTGAGAAGGTTGCATAGAGTTAGAAGAAGGGGTGTAGCGGAATATGAGAAAGGAGAGGGAAGGACAGGCTGAGGCTTTGTTTAGTAAGGTGTGGGTGATCTGTAGTTGGAAAGGAGAACATGTTGCGGGAACTCAAGCCATTGAAGGAGTTTTAAAGCAAGGGAGTGATAGGATTTGTAAGGTTCATTGCTGGCAAATTGAGCTATGTTGTTATACGTTTGTTCCACTTTGGTTATTAAGGTAGATTGTAGAAATGTGAGTATAGGAGAAGCATACAAAAGACACATTGGAAGAAAACCTGTGCCAGAAAGGGTTTGGAGTTAGAAGCTAGGAATTTTTTATTTCTATAGAGTATACCCATTTTTTGATTTGTCTTTTTAATACAGTCTTGTATATGGAGGAAAATTTTTAATTAGCCATCAATTATAATACCCAGCAGTTTAGTGTGAGAATCGGCTTTCATAAGGGTGGTGTCATGTGATGAGATGGAGAAGGTGGTTTTATGGTGAGAGAGAGATTTAGGGAGGAATAGGAGGAGTTTGTTTTTTGGGGTTAAGGATGAGCTGGTTGTCAGTTAGCCATTGTTCAATGTTATGAAATGTGTTTTGAGTGATAGAGTGGAGGTGAGAGATGCCATCAGAGCAGGAGATAAGGGTAGAGTCATCTGCATGTTGAATCAGGGAAAAGGTTGTACAGGAAGTGTGGAGGTTGTCGGTGAAGATGTTGAAAAGAAGACATCCTAGAATAGAGCCCTGGGAGGCACCAGTCTGGATAGGTAAGAAAGTGGAGCTGGTAGAAAGATATCTCTGTGTCTGTATCCTTTTGGAAAGGTAGTTAGAGAACCAGAGAATAGCAGAGGAGATGTTGAGATCTGCTAGTTTAGTTAGTAGTTTAGAGTGTGAGATGGTATCAAATGCATTTGAGAGGTCAAGTTAAAGACATGACACAAGTAAGCTTTTGTCTCTGGCCTCTGCAACAGTATGTGTAAAAGAGAGAAGGGCTGTGGATATGCTATGGCTTGGCCTAAAGCCATGTTGAGTAGGGGTCAGAAGATGTTTGTCTATAAGATGATAAAGGAGCTAATTGCGAATGCATTTCTCAAGAATTTTGGATAGTGATGAGAGAATGGCTATGGGTTGATAGTTTGACGAATCAGTGGAGATTCCACCTTTGTGTAGTGGTATGGTGTAAAAAGATTTCTAAATGTCAGGGACAGTAGATTCTTGGATTGACCAATTTACGAGTATAGAAATTGGGTAGGGTAGCGAGTGAGCTGCGAGTTTAAGAAAGAGGGGAGGGAGGTTATCTGCAGAGGGGGAGCATGGTTTTAGTCTATTTACTGATGAAGGTTTGGATCTTGTAACTATGTATTTCAGGGACTATTTGTTTTGCAAAAGACTGGAAAGAACAAAGGGGATCACAGCTTTTATGGCTTAAATGTCTAGATGCAGATCCTCATGGAGGAGTCTGTAAGAAACTTAGTATAGAGAGGGAGAGCAAAAGAGAGCTGCCAGAATCCTGAAATCTAAGATTTTTTTAGGCCACTAATTTTTTCAGTTAGGAATCTTTGAGGTCTCTCAGGTTTGATTTGTTTAGACAAATAATGGACAAAAGGGGTATTATATTCTAGCATGTATCTGATGAGATATGAGTAAAGGGGAATTAAGATTTCTTTGGATCTAAAGCCGATGCATTTGGAAATTAAATGAGACATATTTTAAGGCTTTCAAAACTACTATCTTGATAGTCAAAATATAAGGAATTATCAACAAGAGAGTCCTAGAGCCCTTATGACAAAGTCTGACTGGTGGGATGCGTTGTCTACATAAGACACAGAAATGTTTTGTTTACCAAAGTGACCAATACTACATTTTTCACATTTCATTTGTGGCCATTGCCCTACCACCGATTTATGTTGGGTGTTATGGGTGTGTGAAGTAAACCTCCTATGCAAAAATTCTTTAAAAGTGTGGCAGTTTATTATGCAATTTGCTGTATTTTTAAACTGCACTTTAATTCTTGAAGTATTGACAATCATAGTATCAGGTCTCACACTTCAGCTTGTGGGCTAAGCTTGGCCTGCAAATATACCTCGTTTGGCCTGTAAACACATTCATTCATTCATTCATTCATTCATTCATTCATTCATTCATTCATTCTCCAGTTACTCATTTTATCCCATTTAGGGTTCAAGATTACCTTTACACAACAAGACCCTTATTAATGTAAAGCAGGTAATCAGAGACTGAATGAGTGAGTGAATGAATGAATAAATGAATGAATGAAAGATTTATCTCTGTCCTCCCCCTTACATACTAACAGAACATGGCTAACCAGTCCATGTTTTGCTATTATGTGAGTTAAGCATTTTAGATTGATTGCTTTTAAGAACCAGTTTCAGTGTTTACTCAGTAATGTCTTCATTTGGCAAAAGACGAAGATGTTCCAGTATTGATGGTTTCTGTTGTAGGTATTTTTAGTTTTATGAGTGCTGGTAGGACACTAGCAATGTCTAAGGACAGTAGAAATAGTACAAGTAGATTATGTCAGTAATCATTTAATTTTTTTTTCGTTTCTCTGAATGAGTAGTAGAGATGAGATAAGGGTTTAATTGTAGGGTCTGTGAATGACAACAAGTTGAAACACATCACTCTGCCTATTTTTTCTTTCACTTTCTTTTTGACCACATATTGGAGGTGATCACCTAAAATAGTTGTATTTTGGAGAGCATTCTGTGTTTTAAAGCAAAGGGTATTTACGGCTTTTTAGAGGTGGAGTTAGTATATATGTGTGTCAAAAGCATCAGGATCATTACTAATAAGTTCATAGGTAGGTACTAGGCTATCTGTCCGAAGGCATTTATAGGTCTAGCCGGAATATGTTGGCTTTCGCCGCCCCCTTAGATTAGATGTTTATCGTGTTTCACTGTTGCAGTCATTACACTTGGGTTATCCTGCTGGCAGGCTACCCGCAGTCATCCTGAATTCCAAAGTCCTGGTCCGGCGTCGGTTGCTGTCACCTCTTCCCTGACGTCAGTGTGCCAGGGGTATAAAAGATGCAGCTGACGCCATATTCTTCTGTCTTTCTTGCCGCATGGTGCCCGAAGCAAAAGCAGTTCACAAGTGCCAGTCGGCCGACTCCTGAGATTTTCGAAATTGAATTTCAGATCCGAAGTCTTCAATAAAGCTAAGTACCCCGTTGGGGAAACTTTTTTCTTGCTCCAGACCGATGTCAGAAAAAGTTAACAATTGTATTTCTTGTGGGAAGCAAATATCTCATAAGGATTTTCATTCTTACTGTATTCCTTGCCTAGGACCTGACCACGACGTTGCTAGTTGTCGGTTTTGTGCTAGATTTAACCAACGCACTATTAAGCATCGGTATGATTTTGCATTTCATTACTTTGGCCGTACGTGTAACTATATAATGCCATCAGAACAGCCGATGACCGGAGTGCATAAAGTGCAAGGAAAAAGAAAAGGACAGGCATCCGAGGTCCAAAACCGACGACGAAGCCTCTTCTAGGCCAGTTGCCGGTTCGCCGGTTCTCAGTGAGGCACTTTCGCAGCCCCTGACACCCGCTACCTCAGAACCACAGGCCGCCTCCAACTCCCATGTGGAGACAACTAGGCCTCTGGATACTCAAGGTATTGGGCCTTCAGAAACTATTCCCTCAGATGGGTCTGGAGCCGCTGAGCAGGCATTGGCTTCTGAGGGTGTTTTCAGACCTACACAACTTTATATCAAGCCAACTTCAGCATCCAAGACAAAGACTAAAACAGCTTTAAAGACAAGGAAACATGTACAGCATTCTCCAGGACAGACTTCCATGCCTAAGAGACAGATGTTCAAAATGGCTGAAGACCTAATTACTTTGATCAGGGGTTCCCATCCCCCTCCTGATAAGAGGCCTAGGCAAGACACTGAATATGATTCCTCTGATCAGGTTTCCATTTCCTCCGACTCCTCTTCAGAACAGGGATATTCTATTCCTCCCAATGAGGATTCTGATGCTGAAGAATCTATTCCTTCAGCTTCTCCTGAGGATTATTCCTTTGGGGAAACCCTGCATACCATGAGGGAGCATTTCCACTGGGAGAGCCAAAATTATTCAGAATCTAAGAAAAGGCTCAGAGACTTTCTTCTACTACCTCAGCACAGACCTCTTGCTATTCCACATGTTCTAGACAATTTAGATGATGTATTTTCAGAGTCTGGACTGTCTCCCGACCCTTTACCTCCTGCACCTGTTAAGCCAGACAGATACTACAGGGTTCTAGATTCTCATAAATTTCTATACAAAAACCCTGCTGCTGACCCAGAAACTATATCTCAGGGCCCCAAAGGGGTCAAGGCCTCTACTGCAAAAAACCCTGTCCCTTCAGATAGGGTTTCAAGGGCACTGGACAGATGGGGGAAAAAAGTTTACACTTCTGCTACCTTGGCTGTAAGGGCTTTGAATTATCAGTTTCATATGCTTAAATATCAGCAATACTTAATGTCATTTTAAAACAGAAAATGTTGACAAATTCTGAATGTTCGGAGAACAAGGAAATGCAGGATTTATTGCATGCAGCTGAACAAGTGGGAAAACATACTTTGCAATGTGGTTATGATTCACTGGAGGCCTCTTCCAGGACCGCAGTTTCAAGTTCTGTCATTAGAAGGCATGCTTGGTTAAAGGAACAGAATCTGCCTGATCATGTTAAAGCAAAATTATTGGATGTTCCATTACAGCATGATACTTTGTTTGGTGTTAAGACAGAAGAGGTGTTGAAGAAAATGGAGGATAAAGCTAAATCTATGCAGACAGTAAAGGATTTCTTACACGTACAGCCACCCAGATTTAGCAGGAACTGGCCTTCTAAGAATTGGTCCTTTCCTGTGTCAGACAGGCCACAAAGAGGCAGCTACAGATGCCCTAGAGGCAGACAACAGCCCCAGGGCTCATACAGGCCCGAACAATGGGGTGCTTCTACCTCCAAAATGGAGAAGACAAATCACAGCCTTATAGGAAAAAGTCCCAATGACTTCCCTCTGCCAATGCCAAGCACTTACCTTTTGGCAGCACCCTTAGGGGGAAAGCTAGCACTTTTTTCACAAAATTGGCACATGATCATCCAGGACAAATGGGTCTTAAATATAGTCTCTCAGGGCTACAGGTTCCACTTTCACACCCTTCCAAAGGCAAAAGGTATGCCAGACCTGCCACACAATCAATGGGCAGAGGCACAAAAACAAGTTTCATCTCTCATGGACATGAGAGCTATTCAGCCAGTGCCACAACAAGAGCAAAGACAAGGATTTTACTCAGGACTTTAATTAGTACCAAAAAAGGACAAAGCCTGGAGACCAATTCTGGACCTGTCTATTCTAAATACTTTTCTGGACGTTCCAAAATTCAAAATGTTGACTCTGCAGCAGCTTCTGTCCATGCTGGGCAAGAAGGCTTGGATTGTAACTTTGGACCTCAAAGAGGCATACCTGCATGTCCTAATCAGACAATCTTGCAGAAGATACCTCAGATTCATAGCTGGCTAAATGCACTACCAATTCTCTGCACTGCCCTTTGGCTTATCTACTGCACCCAGGGTCTTCACAAAATGCCTGGCACCAGTAATTGCATTTTTGAAGACAAACAGGAATTCAAATATATCCCTACTTGGACGACTGCCTTATTCAAGCAGAGACCAAAGACATTCTACTAAAGCATCTGGCGTTTGTAAAAAGATTACTAATTTGTCTAGGGTACACAGTAAACGAAAATAAATCAAAACTAGTACTCTCTCAAGAGATACTATTCCTGGGTGCAAGCTTAAATACAACTGCCCAGATGGCTTATCTCATGCCAGACAAACAAAGGCATCTGACTTCTTACTTTGAAAGCATGGCAACAAAGACCCAGTTATCTGCAAGAAAAATTCTGCAGGCTCTGGGCTACATGGCATCCTGCATTCTACTAATTCCATATGCAAGACTGCATATGAGGAAACTACAATGGTATCTAAAATGTGCTTGGACTCAACATTGCCACAGCCTGGAAACATTAATTACTCTCATTCCCTGCTGGCAACAGGAGTTTCGATGGTGGGCACAGGCCTGTCACCACAACAAGGGACAGCCATTCACTTTACCCACAGCCAGGCAAACACTAACAACAGATGCATCAGATTATGCCTGGGGGGCACACATGGCAGGAAAATGTATTCAGGGCACATGGCCCACAAGCCAAATGCATCTTCATATCAATCAAAAAGAGATGCTAACTGTACAGAATGCCCTGACAGCCTTCAAGGACCTACTTCATCCAGGACAACTGCTGATAAAGACAGACAATATGGTACATAAACAGGCAAGGAGGCACACATTCCTACCCCCTCTGCAGACAAGCCACGACTTTGTGGAACACAGCATTGACTTATCAAGTACACCTGCAAGCACAATTCCTGCCAGGAAAGACAAATACTTTGGCAGATGAACTAAGCAGAAACCTCATGGATCCTCTTAAGTGGAAACTAGATTCACAAATCTTCAGCATGATAACAGGGAAATGGGGATGCCCGACATAGATCTATTTGTCTCCCCTCACAACTGCCAGCTACACAGATTCTACACTCGGACTTAACACAAACAAGCATGGAAAGTGGGCACCCTTTCATTTAGCTGGAAAGCCCTTACAGTATATGCCTTCCCTCCTCTGCCTCTCCTCCCCAAGGTACTCGCAAAGGTCAGACAAGAGAAGCCAAAAATTATTCTGATTGCCCCAGACTGTCCACGCCAGCACTGGTATCCAATCCTAAAGAGCTTGTCTCAAGGCCCAGCCTGGACATTATCTCAAATTCCTCATTTGCTGACCCAACAAAACAATCAGATCCTGCACACCCAACTCAGAACCCTAAATTAGTGCCTAAGGGTATTAGGCTACATTCGACCAGAGCAGCAGCCACTTCAGCAGCCTTCCTCAGAGGAGTACCAACCAAGGGCATTTTGGAGGCTGCAACCTGGACTTCAGTGCACACTTTTACAAAGCACTACCACTTACCTCTTTACTCTAAATCCAGAGCAGGCTTTGCCACTGCAGTTCTGCAGGGCCTCATAGCCACTCCTAATTCTATTTAGGCCCAGCCACCCAACCTCAGCTTTGGGATTCAACCCAAGTGTAATGACTGCAACAGTGAAACACAATGAACATAGTACAGTTGTGTACCTACCATAAATGTAGATGTTCGAGTGTATTCACTGTTGCAGTCCAGGTTACCCTTCTACCATCCCCCTTTCATTGCTGGGACTTATCTGTATTTCTCTATTCTATAGAACCTATGTGGTGTAATTGCATGTAGATGAAGGTTATGTGCATGCATTTTTTATGATCAGAATTTTTTAGCCTACCCTTTTGGGGGCACCTGACATCTGGGGGCAAGAAAAACTGAAGAAAATGGCATCGGCTGCATCTTTTATACCCCTGGCGCACTGACGTCAGGGAAGAGGCGACAGCAACTGACGCCGGACCAGGACTTTGGAATTCAGGCTGACTGCGGGTAGCCTGCCAGCAGGATAACCCAAGTGTAATGAATGCAACAGTGAATACACTCGAACATCTACATTTATGGTAGGTACACAACTGTACTTTCCCTGTGCCTCTGTCCAGCAGAGCCACTGAAGTGACCCCCGGGGTATACTTTCTGTTTCCCATCAACTCATCGAGGTTTCTTTTGAAGAGTGTTAGCAAGGAGCTCTGCCTAATATAAATTGGAATCTTGTTCCAGAGCATGGGAAGTCTCTGGGATAGGAATCTGTCCCTCCAGCACATCCTATTTATTGTTGTGGTGAGGTTTAGATCCCTAGACTGTGTAGCTCGAGGGGATATGGTTTTCTTTAGGTGGAGCATGTCCGTCAATTCTGGGTTGGACATGGCCTTGTATGTCAGGCAGAGATCACCTCTGAGTAGGCGGTATGCAACCAAGTACAACTAGAGTTTCTTCAGTCGAGCTGCATAGGGCATCTGTTTGAGGCCAGTGATCCTCTTGGTGAGGTACTTCTGTGGTCTTTCCAGCTGTTGCAGGTGTCTTGTAAGGTACATTCCAAATGGGATGTTGTACTCTATGATGGATCTGATGAGTGATGCATAGTTTCATAGTTTCATAGTTTGGTACTAGGCTATCTGCCCTGGGGCATTTATAAGCCTATCCATAGTGATGTGGCTTTCGCCACCCCATGTAATGGTACAAAAGTGTACAGAATAGATTTAGAATACTGTGCCTCTGTCTAGTAGTGACACAGAGATGACCCCTGGGTTAAACCTATGATCTCCCATCCACTCATCAAGATTTCTTTTGAAGAGAGTCAGTGAGGGGCTCTGCCTAACATGAACTGGGATTCTGTTCCAGAGTATGGGAAGCCTCTGAGTTATGAATCTGTCCCTCCAGCATGTCCTATTCATATTTGTGCTGAGGTTTAAATCTTTAGCTCTCGTGGTTCTGATGGATTTGGATTTTTTGAGGTGGAGCATGTCCATCAATTCCTGATTGGACATGGCCTTGTACGTCAGGCACAGATCACCTCTGAGCAGGCGGTATGCTACTGAATAGAGTTGGAGTTTCTTTAGTCTGGCAGCATGACATATGTTGGAGACCCTTGATCCTGTTGATGAGGTACTTTTGGGGTCTCTCTAGCTGTTGCAAGTGCCGGGTGAGGTACATACCAAATGGGGCATTGTACTCAATCATGGGCCTGATAAGGGAGGAGTACAGGGGCACAATGACCTCCTTTGATCTGGATGTGAATCCCTTCATGATAAGGTGGGCAAGGTAGAAAGTCTTTCTAACCACTTTGGCAATGTGGGTGTCAAATGAGAGGTCACTATCGACTTGGGTCCCCAGGTCTCTGATTACTTTTTCCGTACTCAGTGGGTTACCGCCTATGTGATAATTTGTGGGCACGTTGTTTTTCCCAAAGGGGATGACTATACATTTTTTGGCATTTAGTTTAAGGCCATGACTCCGGCACCAGTTGTCCGTTTCAGTGAGGCCTTTCTGTAGGATGTATGTGTCAGCTGGTGTATCGACTATGGCGCCTAGTTTGCAGTCATCTGCGAACTTTGTCAGCCACAACCCTCCCATGTTTGCTTTCACATCTGAGAAATAAATGCCGAACAAGAGGGGTCCCAGGACAGAGCCCTGTGGGACACCACTTGTCACTGGCTTTGATTCTGACATGGTGCCAGCTATTTTGCCTTTATGGGTTCTATCCTTTAGCCAGTTTGCCACCCATCTTGTGACATATGGATTTACATTTAAGCTGTTGAGCTTGTCTATGATGCCAGAGTGGGGTATTGTGTCGAAAGCTTTAGCCAAGTCCAGGTAGGCTGTATGGACTGCTTTGCCCTCGTCAATGGCTCTAGTGACTGTTTCGAAAAAGTCAACCAGGTTCAAAAGGCAGGATCTGCCCTTTACAAAGCCGAACTGGGTGGGATCAAGTGTCTGTAAGACCCCAATGTCTCTGTTTATGAGTTCCATAATGATTCTTTCCATAGCTTTGCAGACCAGGCTGGTTAAGCTTATGGGGCGGTAGTTACCAGGGTCTGTAGAGGTGCATCCTTTGTGGAGTGGGACTACTGTTGCTGTACGCCAGTTTTCAGGTACATATCCTGTAGTAAGGCTAAGGTTAAATAGCATTTTTATGTGCGGGTTTAGCTCCTCTTGGAGTTCACGTAACACGCAACCCGGGATACCGTCAGGTCCCATTGATGCTGTGTTTTTAGCTTTGCTGAGGGCGGTTCTCACCTGGACATCTGAGATGACAGGGAGGTTACATTCAGCTGGGATAAGTATTTCTTCTTTTGGGGTGAGGAAGGGGAGAAATTTGCACTGAACCTGTCTGCCAGAATGTTGGCAATATCTGTGGTTTCAGTGTATTTTTTGTCATTGTGAACTAACTCTGAACATATCTGAGGGTTTCCGCCCAGGTTTCTAACATAGCTGAAGAAGGCCTTGTGGTTATCTTTAGTGTCCATAGCGATTTTTCTCTCAAAGTTGGCCTTGGATGTTTTTATGAGAGAACGTAGCTTTCTACTAGTGCTGATCAGAGATGCCTTCTCTTTATGGGATTTTGCTCTGTCGTGCAGTAGCTTCCTTCTTTTGTTATACAATTTGTTTATGGCTGGGGTCCACCAGACAGGATGCCTGCCCTTGGTGGAGAGGGTCTTGGTTTTATTTGGGATTGCATGATCCATGCATTCTTGGAGATGTCTGTAGAAAGCATTTGTGAAGAATTCTGCATTGTGGGATGTGGTTTCCACTGGCCCAGTGGGCTTAAAGGATACCATCTCAGTTTTAAGAAGTGTAAAGTCGGCTTTTGAGAAGTTTTTCACTGTAGTCTTTTGTGTTGGGGGTGGAGGTGGGATATGTATATCCAGGGTGATTAGTTTGTAGTCATAGGGGCACAAGGACCTCTTATGATCTGGATGCAAACCCTTTTGTGATTAGGTGGGCCACATAGAAGGATTTTTAACCACTTTGGCAATGTGATTATCAAAGGAGAGATTACTATCTACTTGGGTCCCCAGATCCCTTATTATGTCTTCCGTATTTAGAGGGCTACCACCTATGTGGTAGTTTGTAGGTACTTTGTTTTTTCCAAAAGGGATGACTATGCACTTTCTGGAATTTAGCTTGAGACCATGGTTTTGACACCAGGTATCTGTCTCAGTGAGACCCTTTTGGAGGATGTCTGTGTCAGCTGGAGAGTCAATCACAGCCCCTAGTTTGCAGTTGTATGCAAACTTGGTCAGCTATAATCCTCCTGTGCTTGCCTGTACCTCTGAGAAGTATATGCCAAACAGGAGTGGTCCTAGGACTGAGCCCTGGGGAACACCACTTGTAACCGGTTTAGAGTCAGACCTAGCTCCTGCAACTCTTACCATGTGGGTTCTGTCCATGAGCCAGTTGGCAACCCATCTTGTGACATAGGGGTTTATGTTCAGACTGGTGAGCTTGTCTATAATACCAGAATGGGAAATGGTGTTGAAGGCCTTTGCAAGGTCTAGGTAGGATGTGTCTACCACCTTTCCCTCATCTATAGTCTTGGTAACTGTGTCAGAGAAGTCCACCAGGTTTAGGAGGAATGAGTTGCCCTTAACAAAGCTGAACTGGGTAGGGTCCAGTGTTTGGAGGTTTCCATTTTCTCTGTTAATGAGATCAATGATTATGCGCTCCATAGCCTTGCAGACCAAACTAGTCAGGCTTAAAGGGCAATAGTTCCCGGGGTCTGTTGTGGCTCCACCTTTGTGGAGCGGAGTAACTGTTGCTGTGGGCCATTCTACAGGCATGTAGACTGTGGAGAGGCTGAGTCTGAACAGTGTGCTTAGGTGAGGGGTTAGTTAATCTTTGAGCTCATGTAGGACACAGCCTGGGACACCGTCCAGTCCCACTGATGCCATATTTTTGGCTTTGGAGAGGGCTGTTTTAACCTGAGTGTCTGTGATTTCAGGGGCACTACATTCTTCTGGTGTGGTTATGGGCCATTTTGGGGGTGAGAGGGGGTGAAGTTTGTACTGAACCTGCTTGCCAGAATGTTGGTGATATCGGTTGGTTCAGTGTATTTTGTGCCATTCTGCTCTAACTTTGAGCAGATCTGAGAATTGCCACTTAGATTCTTGACATAGCTAAAGAATGCCTTGTGGTTATCTTTGGAGTCCTTGGCAATTTTTCTTTCAAAGCTCGCCTTGGATGATTTTATGAGGGATAGTAGTTTCTTGCTGATACTGATCAGGGATGTCTTCCCTTCTTGGGATTTTACTCTTTTCTGTACTAGTTTCCTCCTTCTATTGTATAGCTTGTTTATGGCAGGGGTCCACCAGACTGGTTTCCTTTTCTTGGAGGAGTGAGTCTTTGTTTTGCTTGGGACAGCACGATCCATGCATTCTTGTAGATGCCTATAGAGTGCATTAGTAAAAGATTTTGCTGTTTGGGCAGCATTATCCTTTAGCATGGGGACTTTGAAACTTTCCACCTCGGTCTTAAGTGACGTGAAGTTTACTTTTGAAAAGTTTTTCACAGTGCTTTCTTTGACCGGGGGTGGGGGCAGAATGTGGATATCCAGAGTGATTAGTTTATGCTCAGATATAACCAGCAAGGGGTTGACCTCCGGTGTGGAACACCGGTCACCCATGTTGGTGATGACACGGTCCAATATGTTGTCACCTCTGGTGGGGGTATTGACCAGTTGATCCAGGGCATTTGAATTTATAAATTCTAGGAAATGCTGGGTAAGGGAGTTAGTATTTGAGTAGTTCTCCCAGTTAATGTTTGGGCAATTGAAATCACCCAATATCAAGGTGTTTGGTAGGACCTTTATGTTTCCCAGTGTTTCCAGAAATGCGTAATGGGGTTCCAGGAACATGGTGGGTGATCTGTAGCAAGCTACAATTTGAATTGCAGTTTGCCCATTGTTAGTTGCACGTGAATGATCTCTGAAGCATCATGCTGTGCCACTAACCTGGAGGTGTGGGTATCCTTGATTAATATGGATACGCCCCCGCCTTTTGTATTTCGGTCCGGGTTTTGTGGCCAAAATATATGGTATGAGTTGTAGCCTGGTAGTAATGGGGTGCTGTCTGGTGCCTTAAACCAGGTTTCTGTTACTGCACATATATTGATTTTCTCCATACTGAGGAGTGTACATTTTGAGGTTTAGACTTCTGGCATTGAGTAACATTACCCTCAGTTTTTTGTTACTTGTGCTATTTACGGCAGTGGGTTTCTCTTTTGAGCCTTGCCTAAAAAAGGCACTATGGGGGTGGCAAGAGCCTTAGCCAGTATTCAAAAGCATAAGGGTGACAGGTGCAAGCTGACACTAGCGAAGCAGTGTGGCTTGTCTAGCATGTCATCCCAGGCTGACAGATACTGGATCCCCTTTGAATGACACCAGAAGCTTAGCCAATTTGAAATTGATACTTTTTCTTTATACCGTGGTATTATTCTTGGTGAAGGCAGGATGCTACTCAGGGTCAGGGTCATACCAGCCTGGGATACGTGATCAGAGAGCTCTTCCATGTCTCTTTTCATGTAGTCCAGGGAGGTACGGCTCAGGTCATTCACACCAACATGGACAATGACAAAGTCAGATTTGTACTTGTTCTGGAGTGACCTGAGTGCTTGTGTTATGTGGTGGATCCTGGTGTCATCCTTTCATCTGCTTTCGTCACAAAGTACATCAGAGAGGTACAGAGAATGTGGATATAATTTTGTTGATGGCAAGCAGTGTGAATATGAAAGCACATGTCTGTTACTTCTTCAGTGTTGAATGATCAGTGATATGGTCAGGAAAAATGTATGTGTCAGTGACTAACAAAATGAAATACATTAATAGGGCAGTAAAGTCTGTCATATTTGTCACAAATAGACATCAGAAGTACACACAGAATGGGACTATCATTCTTTGGTGGGCAGGCTGTGAGGTAAAGCAAGCATCGATTACATGCTCACTATTAAATGAGCCCATAACCAGACATCGCTCCAGGGTCACCACTAAAAAGGGACTGTGTGTCTAGTGGGCCTACATGGTTAACAAATACATATTGTTATTACTGGGGAGCAGTTTATGTATCTGAGAGAAGCACATTTAAATATGATACTGTGACCATATATTTCTGTGACTTCTTCACAGTCAAAGGTGTAGTGGACACTGTCAGAAGTGCACATGCCACTGGACACTATGTGAGTAGAAGTAGCTGAGTAAAGCCAGTGTTTTTGCATTTCAGAAACACAGTGAAGACATAATTCATACTTTGGCTTTCATGTTGTTATTTTATCATTACAATTTCTTGACCTCGGCTAATACAAATTTCTTTAGACTTGGTTCACAAAGTTCACAGCAAATATGTACATTTTTAGTTTTTCCTCACAGGGGACAACTTACATGGTATATAAAATCATAAATATAATTTGCTTCTGTTACATACCTCTCAGCCATCCCGATTTTCAAAAAAATATCCAGATTTTTGCCTCATATTTTTGGTCTCTTCCTCTTAAAATTTGTGATTTTCTGTCAAATCACTGAGGATTGAAGTCACTAAATAATGACATACGTCTGAGTTTCAGATGTCATCTCTTTCAGAAAATGAACACTAGCACAAATCTTGTTATGCTTCAACTTTCTAAGTTTTTAAGAGCACTATTTAAAATCTGCCCCTGTTTTTGGGCTTTTGTTCCCCATTACTTTAGACTTTATCCAAATTTCTTGTTCTAAGAGGTTAAAAGGTGTGGCTAAAACAACTGTTTATTTCTCCTGAGAAGTGATACTGGAGAGTATGACTTCTTGCAGTTAAAGTTATTAAACTTGAAATGTCTTGAAACCATCATACAGGTGTAGACATTTCTTTGAAGTGAACAAAAGGAAAAAAATATAATTAATCAGTTCACTTCTACTGTATAAGAATAATAAAATCATTATATTCATGTAAGTATGCTTCAAGCAGCTTCCATTACATAAATGCAGTAGTTTTGCACCTTGATTCATGTAAAATGCCTCTGCCTACAAGAAAGCACTGCTTGTCATATGTTATCAGCTCTTCTGTCTGACCAAATAATTTGTAGGGTTTGTCACCTTCAAAGATTGTAAGGCAGTAAACATGTTAAAACTGAAGTTATTTTGGGTTTTACTCCTGAAAACATAAACATTTTGACTGTAAAAGTAAATTCAGTTCTTCCTTCAAGTGTTATATGTTTCAGCCTAGGATCATTGTAACAGAAGAGTAACCTCTTTAGTACTTTTTTATGGTATTTAATATCAACCAGTACTAAATGTTTCTGATTTTGTTTAACACTTCCTAAAACTGTATTCTCTAAGACTACTTACTTCCTTTCAGTTTATCTCAGTGTAAAGATGGACTCTCAGCTGCTGTTATGTTTTGGAGATTTTTTTTAACTTTTAACTTTATCTTCCCTTCCTTGCTGACCTCCCTATACTGTATATGCCTTATTAGCACTGTTATTTCACAAACCTAATAACTGTTGCCATAGTATAGGAGTGAAAGTGAGCCATTTATGGGTCATCTTCCACGTGGGTGGGTGGATTATTTTACTCTTTGAAAGGTGTCAATATAACAGTGGAGAATTATCCGGGCACTTAATCGACCTAAGAGGGAAGTTTCCAACTATAAGATTTTTTATAAAATTTTTACAATAGCTCAGCACTAAACAATACATTGAAGAAGGGTATGTTTTGTAAGAATCCTTATGAATATGAAGGCAGTTAGTAGGTACTTTTGACTATTCTCCGACAAATCTAATGCTAAAATCTCAGTGTGTGTGTGTGTGTGTGTGTGTGTGTGTGTGTGTGTGTGTGTGTGTGTGTGTGTGTGTGTGTGTGTGTGGAGGTGGCTTGCAGAATGGGATAGAAGGAAAAGCTAAGGAACTCATGACATAAAAGGGCATCACCATAGTCACCCTTACAGTCCTTTCCTGCCTGTAAAAGACATAGCCAGGTAGGGGAAATAACTTTTGAGTATTTAACAGATTTTTATAGCTTAGGTTTCTGTGATGACAAGGGTACAGAGCTTGAGAAGGTGGATTTAGTTATGGAGAAATACAGCTTTATTGCAGTTACTCTTGGATTTATTGTGTAAATATGTATGAGCTAAGAACATTACATATGTCAGACAATGGGCTACAAGAAAGACTATTAATTGACAGACCTAAAGATGCATGGACAGGAGGCAAAATGCACAGAACTTGTGAAGCCAGGAAGGATGAAGAGTTAGCCCCAGTAATGGTCGCAGCCATGAAACTTTTCAAGAGAACGCTTAAATAGTTAACAAGTACACAAGATTGGAAGGAGAATGTCATGGAGGGTGGCATCGAAAGAAAAAAAATGCTAAAAGTATACATTCGTAATGAATTCAAATAGAAAATTCATTTTTTCTCAGTCTCTGCGTTTCAGTTCGTCAGTATATTAACAGTTCACATTCTGTCCACAAACTTAAAATTATCTTTATTATTTTTACTGCTTTAAAAGTTCTTTCCTAAATAAGATTTCTATGTGAAATCAGATAACCCTTGCATCATGTATAGTTCTTCTTTGCCTCAGTATTATGAAAAAAAAAAGTTCAGTACAGCAGTGAGGGTAGTTAAATAGATCAAACTTAAATGTGAAAAAAACAAATAAACTATGATTGTATTTTCAGTCTTCCAGAATCCTTGAGTGCTGTTTTTCTTCAGTGCTAATTGACAGCTTAAATTTTACAATTGTTATATACTAGCCTTATATTTTAAATTAACATTTTAATCTGTCCTTGCACCCTCTGTCACCTATCTTGCAACTCATGCTCAGAAGGCACTTTTGGTATATTTCGTAGGTGATATGCTTGCCTTGTCATTCCTACTTCCTCATATCCTAGGCTGTAACCATTTAGAACAGCTAGATATTTCTTAAGTAAAACAGTGTATCTGCTACAGTTAAAATGCAGCTTAGTCAAAGATTACAAGATTTACACGTCTGTCACACAGTAGCTGATCAAGTTTAAAGAATAAGAACCCCTGATATCTTTCAAGTACACACAGATAGCATCACTGAACTCTAGGTCACCTTTTCTGTTTATATTGTGGATTTGTAAGCAATCCCATTGTAAATTAAAACGAAACTGTTGCTTGTGGTCATGAGCATTTAACTAGTGCTGCAGGGGGCTCATTGACTTGGCATATCAGCTGTGTGTATTAAAACAGCTTAATGAGACAATGGAGACTCTCGCTATAAGTTATCGATTCTCTGATGACTACTAAATGAATTAAAAACCCTGAACTTAGATTATACGATTATATGAACACACAGACGGCCACAGGGATGTCAGCTGACATTGATGGTGCTGATGTTGAGTAATTGTATAAACATATTTTTTTCTCAAAGCATGTCCTAACTTGCATTGCTTTTCATTTCATTTTTGTGGGTCATTTTAAGGGGCTTTCTTTTAAGTGGTATGTTTGTTGCATGACTGAATGCCATTTATGCATAAGCAGCATATTTCAATTTCTCACTTCCAGAAAGCCGAAGCAAAAACAGTAGAGTAGAGGTCAAGGACAAGATATAAGAATCAGGTACCTCCATGCCAGAAAGAAAAATGTATCAGTCATATTACTATCTGTGAGAAAACAGGATGTGGTCAGTTAGTACCGGTCATTCACATTCCAGATGCTAAGTAGTTCTCCCCCTTAGAATACAAGAACTCTATTTTATAAAGAAGGCCAACAAGTCAGATTTCAAACCTTTGCTGTTGACCATTTTAAGAAAGCTGTGCCCCTATCACTGACTGATTTAATTTTTTTTCATCTTTATCTATGAAAGGCTTTAATTCCAGAATGGCTAGATCTGTTTCAATTAAATCTTTAGATATTTGTATAAAATAACCCGTAGATGATGGTCCTAGCATCAAAGCAGAGAGCAGCTGCATCTTGAATTTTAATTAAAAAAAGTTTAAAGTATTTTTTTCTGGCCACAACAGTAAAAAGGGTAACCTCAGTTTTATAGACTTTCTGGCCTGAAGACAAGTCAATATTAATATTTATTTTGGACAGTTTTACATTTGTTGTTGAGGAGATAACAAAATAAGTACACTTTTATTTTAAATAAAATGTTTTGGAAATGTTGCAGTTTTGCAATTTGCAATATCTTCTCTTACTTTAACGTGACACTTCCCACAAATGCCACTGTCTTTACAATAATTTAAGATTTTTTTTTTATAAAAATTCTGGACAGCTCCTCTTTATATAGCACACTGAAATATACAATTCCTAAAGGCAAGGAAACAAAAGCATCTTGAATGTATGGATGCTAGTCAGAACTTGTAGAGAAGGCAGTATTGCAAACAAACTTTGAAAGCACTTAGTAATTAGATAACCATGCACATGAAGAACTTGAAGAGTATTACTCCATATACAGGCCAGCAGGTATGTCACTCATGACCGTCAGGATTCCCAGATCCTAATAACAGATGCCTCATACTTTGCTTAGGGGAACACACTGGCAAAGCAGAGTCCAAAGCTGATAGAATACTGATCAAGTGTATCAGAACTTGTCAGAGATTTGGGATACATGGCTAGGTTTAAAAAGGCCTTTGTGGTCGTTAGCCTAGTAAACACCTATGAACCTGTAAAGGATCAGACTTACAATCATCCAAGAAGTAATGGTATTAATCTATGCCCTGCAAATTAAAAAAAGCAGTGGGGAAAACAGGTGCCTTGAAAGCAACAACAGACAATATTGCTCTAATGTTGCAAATCAGCAAGCAAGGAGGGTCACGGTCTTGTCATAGCTTCTAGGTGTTTACTAGACTAATGACCACAAGGGCCTTTTTAAAGCTAACTATGCATCCCAAATCACTGACAGTTTCTAGCACCCATGATAAGTGAAAGCAGGGACTTGGAAGATGAATCTTTTACAAGCAGTTGTACAAATTGGCCATGGTTGTATTCAATCTGGTCTCAAGACAAGGGCTTCATTTACAAGCCTTCTTCATCCTTCATACTCAAAGTCCCCAACAAAAAAAGCTGAGTAGGTTCTATGCCAACTTAAGTCTAGGAAACTGGACAAAAAGTCCTTCCAGAGGCTATTATGAAAGTGGGTATCTTAGAGATAGACTTTTATCCCTCCCACAACAACTTCCATTTGAAAGTTCTGTTGTAGCTATTGAAGTAAGGAAGCACATGCAGTGAATGTCTTCTTGATCCCTTGGAGCTACAAGCTGATTTATGCTTTCTAATCTTTCCACTTCTTTCAGTGGTACTTGTAAAGGAGCAATGCAGAAGGCTTATCCTAATAGCTTCTCTTTGGCCAAGGTAGTATTGGCTTTCCCAGTTGGTGCAGGTGAGCAGCATGGAGCCCCTACAGCTATCAAACCCTTGTACTTTACTAACACAACGGGTAGGAACAGTACTACATCCAAACCTCAAAAGCTTAAACCTGACAGCTTGGATGATAAATGCTTAGTTTCTCTATGAGGCTGTTCTCCCATGGAAGTGGTCCACTTTCTGCAGGAGGCAAGAAATTCTCAAACCAGGAAATTGTACTTGATAACTGTAAAAGATATTCTCTCTTGTATTCTGATCACCATAAAAAGTGAGCATCTGCTTCTGTATTTCCAATCTGACAGTATTTAATATGATTCTTTGATAACAATTTGGCTTATGCTTTTGTTGAGGCTATGTTGCCAGTTATTGCAACTTGCCTGCATTCCCACAGTCAAAGTTCTCAAGAGGGATGCTTCATTTAAGGCCACTAAGGAGGCAAGTGCCCCTTCTTTGTTATTTGAATTTTGAGGTAAATAAGCTAATCTAATCTCCCTTTGAGATAACCAGTATAATACCACTCATTTTTCTGTCTTAGAAAACCTTGCTGTTGATGTCCATTGCTTTAGCAAAGACAGGTTCAGAACTTAAGGCATTAGTGGACTGATAGTTTTGCACAAAGAGAGCGTGACACTTCACCAACCCCCTCCTTCATGCATATGCAGTGAAAGAGTTAGCATTAAACCAAACCCTTCATTTACCAGTGTTTTTGCATAGCTACAAAACAAAGGGGAAAGGTACCTGTATCTAATGCACTTACAGAGGGTATTTGTGTTGATGCTTACTGGAAGCTTTCATACCTTTTCCCAGTACTATAAGATAGGCATGCAATCCAGAGTAGAACAAGTTTTGCCACTGCGATTCTGCATATCTTGCTATAGTCTTCTGCTGGATGCATGACTATGTTACCCCCTCCCCACTATATAACAAACTGCTTTAGTACTCTTCCCATATATAGTGAATTGTGCAATAACACTAACCGTTCTAATGAATGTGTTGCAGTTAGGTGAATGTGGTCAGCATAAACCTAAATGTTCAAATATTAACATTACAGCTACAATATAGTTACTCTCATTCACCACAGCTATGATTGACTCCTTTGTTCCCTTGGGGTGCCACCCAAGGTTCCACCAGCCTTCTGAGGGATACTATATTAAAAGTCAAAATAAGGCAATTTTGAAATTATTTCCATAAATCCAGTAGAATTAAAACTTTAGTGTAGGGGTTGATGAATGCAGACATTGGAGATAAGTTATTTTTTTATTTTTTTATAATGTTTTCTTTATGAATAACTTATTTGAAAAGCAAGAGAAATTCTTCAAAGAGAAGTGCTTTATATGCTTTTTTGTAGACTTTTTGAATTGGCTAGTGTTAGCACCTTCAGCTATTTTGGTGTTTAGAGCTCTGCTTATCAGGCTTTCCTTACAGTGTACTGAAAAATTCTGAATACACTGAATAATATTGCATTCCAAGTGTGGCCGTTCTGCATGAATCACATCCCACTATCGACTGTAATTATTTACATTCATGCAGTAGCTGTAAGGGCTGATAACAGTGCAGCTCAGAAGGAGAACAAGGCAATGAGCTGCTAATAGGAGTCAGCCTTCAGTTCTGGGTGTGATTCTCCCAACTTCAACTTGTAAACTGAAAGTGGTCACTTGTGTCCAATAGGCTCACTTGGTTAATAAATAAAATAAATGTCTACATAAGATATAATCATAACATAACCTATTTGTTTGCCATGAATTAATTGTTCCGAATTTTTGTATACATTGTCCAGAATAAAAACAGCTCCTCTCAACAGTAACTGGTTTAATAAAAAAATGTAAAATATGCATAGAGGTATTAAGATTTTTAAGATTCTGGTTCTATTATGTTAAATAATGTTGAAATGAAAGACTTGTAAAATAGTCTTTTTTTCCTACACAGTCTATGTCAATGTCAATGCTTTGGTGAAGATAGTTTGAAACTTAAAACATTGACTAATGGTATACAGTTTGGCCAGATTATGCCTTGAGCCCTATATTTATATGATTAGTAAATACTTCAGTACATAAAGCTGAATGAACGGAATAAGGAAGAAGTGATCAATTTAGAGGAAAGCTTTTTACTTTGTTAGGGAAATAGTTTACAATAATTAAACCAAAGGTAGGGACAAATAAACACTGGTGCCTTAGGTGCTTTGTCTGTATGCCAAAACTTTAATTTCAAACTGTATTGTTAATTTTTTTAATCTAAAATTTGAAAAAGCAGCTTAAAACAGAAAAAAATGACAGGTATTATTTTAGTATATTTGAAGTAAATTTGCTGGCTGTAACTATCCATCTCACAAGGTGTTATTGATAATTCTAGCTTGTCTCCAGTATTATTAATACTATGTTTTACTGTAATAGTAATAACTTTGCTGTATCCACCTATACTTACATGTACATACACATGCTCAAGCTTCAGAGTTCTCACTTACTACCTGATCTTGCATAACTTGCCACCTGCACTGTTTGATAAGCGTAAATGGATAGGACAGACTAATTATGCTTCACAAACAAATAAATACATGTGGTGTAGGATTCAGTTATGTGACAACACTTTTTAGCATTAAAAGCACAAAACTGCTTTGTTAAGACTTCCAGTATGTTTTTCCTCCATTGCACATTTCCAGATAGCATAGATTCAGCTATATTGACCCTGCACTGAAGCATTACATGGATGTTAATCACACTTTTGGCTTCCATCTAATAGTGCTTTATTTCTGCCTAAATTACTTGTCACACAAAAGAAGTAAAGAATGGTGTAAAAGAACACAATTGCTGTTGTTAGCTATCATCCTTTATGAAGCTTAGATTTTGGCTGCTTTTTCCATCAACCACATGATTATTTGGAATATTATGTATTCTGGAAATACTGCAGCTCATCGCAATGCCTTTTCTTATTCTATGTGTAACAGTTTATGTATCGGTTTTCTTCTGCGGATACACAATATAGTACAACACCTACATCACTGGAACTCAGAATGGTATGCTCCAGGTGTCTGTGTTCTGCTAAAATCACTACAGTTGCTTAACTCAGTAGTAATCATGCTCTTTTTTTTCATTAAACAAGAAAACATCTTTATTAAACTACCATGTGTGACATAGGCAATCTTACATTTATATAAATAAAAATAAACCATACTGACATAATTTCAGTTGCAAACATTGTACATTGCAAACCATGATGACAGAACTGTAGTTGCAAACGTTGTACATCACTTATAATCTATTCAATCATTGTCAGTAAAACATTACATAGCTCATTCAAATCCCACCTTATTTTAAATCTCATTCCTCCTCTGCAAGTTTTGTTCCCACAATTCCCATTTTTTTCCTATGTAATTTGCTCCTACCCTTTCCTAAAGATCTTAATTCCAATTGTTTTATCTCTGTTACTAAATTGGCTATGGCTAGTACAGTTGGTTTAGACTTTGATTTCCATTTTCTCGTAATTGCTTTTTGTAGCAGCCACCATAATTAGACTCAACCAGGCCTTACTATGTCTAGGCAATTCAGATTCTATATCATAGCTCAA
This sequence comes from Protopterus annectens, assembly GCF_019279795.1. Lineage (NCBI taxonomy): Eukaryota > Metazoa > Chordata > Ceratodontiformes > Protopteridae > Protopterus > Protopterus annectens. The sequence goes on along the minus strand of NC_056730.1, from coordinate 355,571,795 downwards.
AAAATCATTTCTTTAGTTACACCAATTTGGTCACCCAGTATCTCTGACAAAGTAGTCTACGGGGAATCTTCAAAGTTTGCCACCAACTCATTGCACTCCCAGAAAATATGTTCCAGGTTACCTCTTTCTTACCCATCACACCTCCAACATTTGCTGTCTACCTGCGGAAAAATTCTTTGGCGTCTACTTGGGGTATAAAAATATCAGTGTAAACACTTCCAAGCAAAGATCCTAACTCTTCTAACCTTTGTTGCATATTTGAGAGAGATACATATATCACCCATTGATTCTTTGTGAATTGCTTATCCAGTGTCTCACCCCAATCCTTTCTAACCTCCTCTGATTGATTCTGGTTGTTATCATGCAATATTTTATATGCCCTACTAATTATTGTTTTCTTAAAAGCAGCTTCAGTTCCATATTCTACTAAAAGCTGTATCAGTGCTGGTCTTTCATTTAGGACCCCTCAATTTCTTTCTCTTTGCCTATACTCTGATATCAATTATTGATAGGGAAGGCAATCTCTAACCAGCAGTCCAAATAAATTATTGGCATCTTCCCATTCTATTACTTTTCCCTCTCTACTTATTTGCCCCCAATACCTTGGTTCCTTTGCCAGTTGTCTCCAATAAATTCCAGCCCTCTCATCTCTACTGTCTGTATTCCTAATTGCAGTCATCACTATTGGCAGAATCTCCTTTCTCCATTCCCATGTTGGCTTAGTTCTTAGAATACTTTCTGGTACTTTCTGAATATAATATTCTGTATGTTTATCATTATTCTCCTCAAAGGTCTGTATTCAAAATCCTAGCTTCTCCTTGTTTCTTGAGTTTCCCCCAGTTTCATCATCATCACTTTCCACTTTGAATTATAATTTTCTGCTTGTGCTATATATGGAAGCCTTAACTCTATTGCTCTGAAATACCCCTTCAAATAGGGTAATCCCAATCCACCCTGTTCTGTTGGAAGAATCAGCTTATCCCACTTGACTCTTGTCATCTTCCCCTCTCAGATAAACTTTTTCAGCTCTTTATTAATTGCTATCCACAGCTTCTCCTCTGGTTGATAAAAATATGCCTGACCTATATATAAGACTAAAGGGGCTAACACATTTTAACTGCTTGTATCTTACTATCAATATCCATATAAAAGAACTTCCATTTTCCCAGTTTTTGTAATTTCCTTTGGTTAGTCTTTTCTCACGTATCCTTAGCTGCCACACCAGAATCATCTTTAATCCTAAATACTAAATACTTCATTTTATCATGCCCCATAAATAAGGATATTACTAAACCAGTTTGTGTGTGGGTACATAATTTGCTGCTATTGCCTTTGTTTTAGCTTTGTTAATTTTGTATCCAGAAAAGATATGAAACTGTCTCAAAGTGTTCTACAACACTGTAATGTCCCTTTCTGGTTTTGTCAGATATAAAGTAATATCATCAGCAAGCAGAGCCAACTTTTCCTGACTACCATACCAGTTATATCCTTGAATTTCTGAGTCCCTTATTTTCTTTGCCAGTGGTTTTAAATATAATGCACCTAACAAAGGGGAGAGAGGACACCCCTGTCTGGTTCCACTGCACAAGCAAAAATTGTCAGAGAGGACCCCACCCACTTTAATTTTCACCTCCGAACCCTCATATATCCTGATCAACCTTATAATTTTAGCAGGCAATGCAAATGCTTCCATTGCCCTGCTCAAAAAGTCCCAGCTTACTCTGTCAAATACTTTGTATTTTAAAAAATTTCATCAAGGTAGTAATGAGGGGTTAAAAGGTACAGTGCTGGAAAAAGTGAATGTCTCTCATTTTGATGTTAATAGTCTTAAAAAACAATTATTGTTTAAAGAGGCTATTTATATTTTAAAGTTTGGCACTTTATACCCGCATGGGTTAAATAAAGAAATGAATTGGAGGGTATTAATTTAATTATTGTATTGTTTTATTGTATTAGTTTGATAAAAAAGCTTTTAAGCGGATAATTAATCAATTATTCAATTGTTGTCTGTTAGTATATAAAATGTGTGTGCTCCTATGGTTCTTTACTCCTTGAAGGCTATGGCCGAGACGTCAGAGGAAGAGAATTTGTTACAAATAAACTTGTGGATCACCCTTGGGTTGTATTTTTCTGTCAAATATTTTGTCTGTGTCAAGACCACCAACTACAGTGGTGTTTTCTTACATTCTGCATCCCTTGATGTTGTCAAATGTTTGCCTTCCCTCCACAAAACCACATTGATCCATATATATCAGTTTTGACATCACTTTTGCCATTTTTTTAGCCATTATAGACATGAACACTTTATAATCATGGTTTAGTGTTGAAATAGGCCTGTATGAAGCTGGATCTGATGGATCTTTACCCTCTTCAGGTATTACAGCTACCACCACTTTCTTTCAGGATGTTGGTACTTCTCCTTCCATTAAAATACTGTTAAACAAAACCTTCCAGATCTTTATCAGTTACTTCCCTCCTAGCTTCCAAACTTCCACAGGAATACCATTTATTCCTAGGGACTTTCTGGTAGATTGGTTATATGTCACCGTTTTTATCTCATCTCCTCCTATCCTAACTGCTAGTAGTTGAGTCTCCTCTATCTCTAACTGTCTTTCATTTTTCCATAAACATTTCCATTTGTACCTTTTTCTTGATTTCTATATTTCCCTGCTTTATACAGACTTTCATAGAGTTTCCAAAATATTTCTACTACTTCTACAGGATGCCTTGTTATCTTCCTTGTTATAGGCTTCCTAACTTTAGTGACAACTCTTTCTACTTTCTGTTGCCTGAGCCATTGTGCAAAAAGTTTTTGTGCTCTGGAGTTATTATCAAAAACAGCTGCTTAACAGCAATCTTTCTAAACTCATGCATATTATTTCCTGTTTAGCATTCTGCAGTTGCTCCTCTTCTTGTTCTATGGGATTTACCCTGTTTTGCAATACTTTAAAATTTGGCAGTCCATCAAAATTATTCTTGTTACTTCTTAACCATATCTTCCTTTCTGTTATGTCCACTGTATTTTTAAACTCCACTTCAATTCTGTCCCACTCCTTAGCTATATTTTCAGAAGAAATGTGTTTATCTTCTCTAATAACTCCTGAATAATTTCCACTACCTTTTCCTTAAATTTCTCTGTTTTCAACAGATAGGTGGGAAAGACCCAGTGTCTCATTTTTATTTCATTACCCTGTATGTTTGTTTTAGTTATTACTGGTGCATGATCTGAAATAGTTATTGGGTGTGTATCAAGACCTTCAATTAGATGCACATGTTCCTGTGAAATATAAATTCTGTCAGCCTAGCCCAGTTGTTGTATCTTGGGGAATAATATGTAAATTCAGTCCAAAACTTCTTGTACTGAATTTATATCTGTCATTCCAAATATTTTCATAGATTTCTTCACAAATCTACCATCCTTTGTTAAATGTTCCCTTCTGGGCCCCCAATACACTTCTTTACTGTTGGAAATCAAATTCCAGTCCACACCTATAAGTAATATTCATTGCTGAAATAAAACTACATACCAATGAAATCCTTCCCCCTTGCCAGAAGCCCCTTAAGAATACAAATCTACCATTGTTGTCTTATTTATCCGCTTCTATCAGTATTGGAGCTCCTCTTGCACTTAATATAAGTACTCCTTTATCAAATTCACATGTTCAGTTATTTCCAAGTGTGTCTCCTATAGTGTATCTATTTGCACTCTATATTTTTAATATAGTTCACTACTCTTTCTTTTTTGTATTTATCTGTGAGACCATTGACGTTTAAAGACATTACAGAAAGCATTGTATTCATGAAAAGGTATTATTCCTACCTTTTATGTATACCAACTTTTTTGTTAAATGTCTAGTTCTGGTTTTTGTGTTACATGCATATAATGTTTGGCAGGTTAATTTTTTATGCAGCTGTTTCTTGTCATTGGAATTTGAGCCTATGTCATATCTTACAAAACTTTTTGTTTTATTGAAACCCTCAAACAAAATTACAAATACACCCCCAATACCCCCTAAAACCTATTAACTTAATAATAACACACAAAACTATGTACATCTTCAAATATTGAAATTTTACCCTCCTAATAGGAATAAATGTTCCAAACTAACAGCCATACACATAGACTTGAGATAACCTAAGGACAAGGTTATCCATGCTAAGACACATGGTAGACCCTGTGTTTCTATTAAATGCTGTCTGGCTTTGCCTTATCTTTATAGCTCTCTGAGCTGAGAAAACACTTGAATGCTTTCAGAAAACATTTTCTCCAAGCCATTTCTCTCTATCAGATTGTCTGCTAGAAACATGAGAACCATACACAAAGCTGCCAAGCATATCCTTGTTTACTAGAATAAAGCCTTATAATATTTACTATTATTTTTCATTAACTTGCTTTCTCTGAAAACTTGTTACTAGGTTAAGCTAATGGCCCCAACCTAGTCATTCCCCTATGCAAGAATGAGCAAAAGCACAATATTTCATTTGTCACATTCTTTTAACCACATGTTTATTCTTTTCTTTTTATTTTTATTCTTATTTTTATTTTTTTACATTCTGGTGCCTACAATTCTTAAAACTGAACAAGGAAAAATAGAGAAGGGAGAAAAAAACAGGAAGAAGTATTTACATTAGTATCCGATTACATATAAAATAACTGAGAAAACTTTATAACGTGCAAAGAAAATTATGCACCATTAAAATAGTAAAAATTATGCACCATTAAAATAGTACTATTAAGAAAAAATGTTGTTTTAATTACAGTTAACTTTCTCCTCTCTTCCCTTCTCCTGAGTATTTTTCCGAACATTAATGACAAGAAGTAAGGCGTATGTTTTGGAGTCTCCTACAAGTTTAACAAAATACAAACAAGTCCAGTGTTTCCTAATTTTCTTGTTCTGTCCTGTTTCAAAAATATAATTATTCCTTTGTAATTCCACATTTATCAGTTTCCAAGTTACTGTATTGTCTAAACATTAATGGCATGAAGCATGGCATATGCTTTAGAGTCCCCTACAAGTTTAGCAAAGTCCAAGAAAGTCCAAAAGTTCCAGATTCTTTTGTTCTATTTCTCTTTATCTCCATCTCCCATATCCTGTCTCTGCTTCATTTCTAACATATTCTTGATTCTTCCAGTCAACTCCTGCACCTCCCTCACTCTCTCAAGCACTCTCCATTGAAACACTGGAAAAGGTTTCACTGGCACAGTCCCTTTATGGTCTTCATTACCAGAACAACAAGAAGCAGAATCTCCCTCCATTCCACAGTGCACACCATGTTGGACAAACTTTTGCATCTCTTCCCTAGCATGTTCCTCATCAAAAAATGACCTTGTTCTACAAGGGAAATATATTTTGAAGACAGCTGGGTACAGTAGTCTGAATCTCAAACCTGCCCCCCCCACACTCCCTGAATAATGGAACAAACTCATACCCCTCCATCTGATGTACATCAGCAGTCATTCTCCGCAAACACTCCCACTGTCTCTCACCTTTAGTACATTGTCCCCCTGCTACAGCTCTGTCACAGACAACTCTATCTGCTTGCAAGAGTGCTTCTACATCATTAAAGGCCTAGGCTGTTGTCTCATATTCAGGTTCAGAGCACACACATGATGCCCCCCCAGCAACAATTCCCACTGTGGAACAGCAGTCTAGTTGTCCATCTGTGCTTTCACAAAATGAATACAGTACATTCCTTCTAGCCTCTCTAGCACAGCAGAAAATCACAGCTTTCCCTATGTGCTCTGTCCTCCAACACCACCATTTTCTGAAACATCTGTTCTTCTTGTGCAGTCTCACACCCAGCCAGCCCCCTCCACACTTTGACCTCTGAGTCCTGCAGTTTCATCACTTTATCTGAATGTCTGTTTTAAGCTTCCTCCATTCCTTCCATTCCCTCACTGTCTGAGCCAACGCACTCCATCAGTGTTTCATTTATTTTAGACAGGTCTGTGTGAAGTTGCCTTATACTTTCGTCTAGCTTACTGGAAGCCATGTCTGGAGCTTCCAGAGATTTTTGCTAAACAGCAGTAATACTCTTCCAGTCAGTGCCCTTTCATCACCCCTTGTAGCTGACCTTCCTTCAGGTCCTCTGTATTTTTTCTTTACTGGCATCCAAGCAGTGCGCCCACCACCCAATCATTGAAACTTACCCAAACATCTAGGTCCACTGGCTTTCTCTGCTCATTTTCTATTTTCACAGTGGGAGAGCTAGAGTCATGCTGTTACTCAATGTGCAGGCATCTTGGAAGTCCTTAACTCAGTAGTAATGGACTATATCTCCCCATGCTCCGCTGGATAACCTTTTAATGAATTGCTTGCCCATAGAAAGCTGGTGTCAGTTAGTAACTTTGTAATATGCCGTGTTTCTCTAGTTCAGACTAAACTATGTTTACTCAGACTATTTCTCTTGGCCAAAATGAATTAAGTTTACTCAGAAAGTTTGATTAACTTTAAATGAATTGATGAGACTGCAGATTTAAGCACTATTTTTTTCTCTGGTCTTTTGTAGACAGTGGCACTTCTGAGCACATATACTGCATAAGTAATGCTCTGTTTATTTTGGCTCTTTTGCTACCTTCATTTGGAAAGTAGAAACATGAATAACGTCATGCATAAAGTTTATTCCTTTTGACCACCATCTGTGCTTTTTGGTTTCCCATTTCCAGGAACCCTCAGAAACTTGCCTCAACTTCCTTTTCCTATAATGTAGTAAAACAACTTCTTAAGGTTAGTGGAAGATAGACAGATATCAGATACTCAGTGGCATGCTTAAACAAAGCAAAGGAAATTCAGTCATAGAATATCATATCTCACAGTGCAGGCTTGCATGATATGAACACTCCCTGCCTTATGCTAAAATAGTGTTAAACTTAGTTTTCAGCACCATAAATGGCTCTGCTGAGTCTACAAGCATTTCTTACTTCCTGAGAATTTGCAACCAGATCAACAAAGGATATGTATCCACAGAAAATCAATTCCCTCTGCTCAGAAAACTTCCTTTATTTTGTCGTGCACAAGAGGCTGAATTGTTCAGCAACATGAAATACATGCAGTTAAATCTCTTGCGCATACATGGCTAAATGAGTGGTGTTATGCCTGTTCATAATGGCTATTTTCTGATGTGAGGCCCAGTTAGCAAAATAACAGGCTTCTTAAAGAAGTTGGTGTGATCAGCTCTTTGTCCTTGCTATAAAGTGCATTTAGTGCAAGAAAAAGATCCCAGCCTATTGTAAGGACATATCTTACGTAAAGACATTTTTGTCTCATTCATTCAGAAGCTGTGTCAAACATTTTGCTTTATTTACCATGACTTTTGACTGAACATTAGAACAAATTACAGAAGACACTTGGCACATGGGTTCTCAGGCATAATCAGCCTCACTCAAATTACTGATTAGAAAAAAGCAAATGCTGTACTCTAAAGGAATTATGCAGCCTTCACCCCAGCAAACGCACACATACCACACGTGCACACACACACACACACACACACACACACACACACACACACACACACACACACACACACACACACACACAGTTACACAATTGTGTGTATGCACTACTGCAAACACGCACTGCTGCAAACCAACACACACATACAGACAACATGCACACACATACACACACACACACACACATGCTCACATATATACATGCTTGTACATAAACACATGCATAGCATTTGCAATACCCTAATTAGTTTTGGTACCTTATTATTTTACAACTAATTTGCAGTCAGAAACAAATACATACTGGTTATTTTCCTTTTGCTTTTAATCTAATTTCACATAAAAATAATGAGAAACGATTAACAATACACATAATTTTCAGATTTAATAGGATATCCCTGGGAAACCTAGTATGTCTTCATTTTTGTAATGCTGTCTTAAGAATGTATATATATATATATATATATATATATATATATATATATATATATATATATATATATATATATATATATATATATATATATATATATATATATATATATATATATTTGTATGTACATAATGGGCCAGATTCCTAAAGAGTTGCCCTCAGTTTAACTTTGCCCTGAAAGACTTGCTCTCAGCATAAGGACTGTCTACAAACAAACTTACACCAGGGGCCATATTCCTCAGCCTGCTCTCTGTGTTAAGTGCTGACTTGAGAGCAAATCTGTTCAGAACTGGACCCAGTGTGCGCCTCAGAGTAAAAGGAAGTATTAGCTTTGGGGAGAAATTATGTAGTGGAAGCTGTCTCCAGTCTTCAGGAAGAGGCACAAATGTCAAGAAAGATATATGTGAATACTGTCAATTCTATGTTTGCATATATTTTTTAATTATGCACTAGATAGTTGTCTCAGGAAAAGAAGTAAAGAGCATGCACTGTTTTAAATTTCCTGGCCAGTTTCTACTACATTTTATGCCCTACCAGCTTATGTTTTACCTTGAAAGAACTTCTTATGTAAAATGTTGTATATCGTAAATGTTATAAATGTTGATCTTGGTGGTGTTGTGACCAGTCAGATGTGTTCATAGGTTCATAGGTAGGTACTCGGCTATCTGTCCAAAGTCATTTATAAGCCTAGCTGGAATGTGTTGGCTTTCACCGCCCCCTTAGATTAGCTCCCTGCGCCTCTGTCCAGCAGAGCCACTGAAGTGATCCCCGGGGTAAACTTCCTGCTTCCCTTCCACTCATCAAGGTTTCTCTTGAAGAGTGTTAGTGAGAAGCTCTGCCTAATGTAGACTGGAATCTTGTTCCAGAGCATGGGAAGTCTCTGGGACAGGAATGTATCCCTCCAGCATGTCCTATTTGTTGTTGTGGTCAGGTTTAGATCCCTAGAGCGTGTGGCTCAAGGGGATATGGTTTTCTTTAGGTGGAGCATATCCATCAGTTCTGGAATGGACATTGCCTTGTATGTCAGGCAGAGATCACCTCTGAGTAGGCGGTATGCAACTGAGTGCAGCTGGAGTTTCTTCATTCGAGCTGCATAGGGCATCTGTTTGAGGCCAGTGATCCCCTTGGTGAGGTACTTCTGTGGTCTTTCCAGCTGTTGCAGGTGTTTTGTAAGGTACATCCCAAATGGGACGTTGTACTCTATGATGGATCTGATGAGTGATGCATAGTGGGGCCCAATGACCTCTTTTGATCTGGATGCAAACCCTTTTGTGATTAGGTGGGCCACATAGAAGGATTTTCTAACCACCTTGGCAATGTGATTATCAAAGGAGAGATTACTATCTACTTGGGTGTCTGCATATATTAGACATTTCTGATCATTATTCTTTTAAAGCAAAACTGCCATCTCATAAAGTCTCCCTTATAATCTACAAATATTTCAGAGGTGTTGATTAATTTTTTTTCTTGCCTATTTTCTATCTTCTCATATATATTTATATCATGTCTATAAAGGCAATGTTAGGGTCACACCCCACTATTTCCTTTCGACCCCTTTTCCATCCGTAAACTCTTTACTTCTCCATCACCCTCTACCTAACAGTGTTGCTTTCTAATTTATCTTTTCCTGTTTTGCTTTTCAGTCATTTTTTAACTTTGATTTCACTGATTAAATCATCCTGCTAAGTTATTACTACTTAATGTTGCCACAGGTTATAAATCCTTCTTCTGTTCTTACATAGCTTCAGGGACACTACTTGTGGGATTGCCTTAATCTGATGTTAGGAATATTGGGTGATGATATTGGCCTGATAGCCTAACTTATTCATTAGTTTGTATATTTTACCACTTCATAGACAGAGTTATTTATGGACAGCAGTTCTGAGACCTGTTTTGCATATTGTATAATGTCATGTTTGCCAGTTTATAATATTATATGAATAATTTTCTAATTTAAATGCACACCACTGCATTTATTCTTGCAGTAATAGTTTTGATGTAGTGTTATAACATCTGTCTGCCTTTGTCCCTGGTCATGGCTGCAAATGGTCTTTGTGCACCCTAGCCCATTGCATTTATTTATTTGTGTGTTGGATTTTGTTTGCTTGTTTGTTAACCGGGTGAGGGTGACTGCCCCTGGGACTCTTTCTGGCACTTTCTGAGACAAATGACAACAAACAAAACATTGCAAATCTATATGAACAAAACATATAGTGTCCTGACTAATTACAAAAGCACACTTCATTTGAGCAAATAATACTTGTCAGGTGTAATATTAGAACATTAGGAGTATGCTATTTAGTAGCAAAGAATTACTGATCTGATTTCTGTTGACGAGTTACTGATTTGAAACCAAGAGCAAAACTGCCCTTACCTTCAAATATAAAGTTTCTTACATGTGATAGAAGAATATTTCAGAATGCAGGCCCCAGTTTAGAAAAAAAAAACTGTAACCATTCACTTGATAATAAATTTAAAAATAAGTAGAAAGATAGCACCTTTGCTCTTAGTTACTAAAGTTAAAGTTTAATAAGTTATTTATTAAAGTCCTTTATTACCTTTACTTTTAATTAGTAAGGCGCACTACATAGAGCAAATTTGTGAGAAAATAATCAGCTAGAAGAGCAGTACTCATAATTACTTCCTACTTTCAGAATCTCTGTAATAATCAGCTAGAAGAGCAGTACTCAGAATTACTTCCTACTTTCAGAATCTCTGTAATAATCAGCTAGAAGAGCAGTACTCAGAATTACTTCCTACTTTCAGAATCTCTGGTCCTAGTTTTTGAGATTATATTTCATTGAGAAGTTTGCATTCGTAATCTTACTTTGCAACTGGTAGCTAAGATAAGTGTTTATTCAGGAACGGGTAACTTAGCTAATGAGATGTAATTATGATTGTAATGGCTGAACAAAGAAATAAACATATTTATATTTAGGAAAATCTTAATACTTCCTTATGCTTGTTCGATAGCTCCAAACTAATAGTGGGAGAGTATATTCTAACTTTAGGATTAGGATTTTTTCTACTCCAGTTCGCAAACATAAGTTAAAATAAATAAAAAAAATATTTCCTAGTTTTTGTAATAAGCACATAAGTGGCCTCAAATTGAGCTTTTAGCTAAGTATGAATTTTAGCCACACTATAATCATTGTGCCTAGTGAAATTAAAACGTATGTTGTTTGAACTGGGAGTAAGTCTTATGGGTAGAAACTACTTGAGAGTTTCTAAAACTCCATTTTAGGTGTTCCTCAATGTCAGGAACATTGGTCCAGCAATTAAGATAAGATTGCCCACATAAAATTTTGCCCTAAGCCCTTTAAGTTCCATATGCAAGTTACTGATGTACAATGAGAAGAGAAGGGATCCCACAACAGAGCTATGTGTACCACAATTACATTTATGCTAGAAGGAGAGGTCACCAGATTAAAATAAACTTCAACTGTCTGGCATGCAAGACAATCTTAAAACCTGTTGATAGTTAATGCCTTTTCGAAAATGCAGATCCTTGCGTGCATTGCACATCTGTAAGTGATCTTCCATTTCAAAACTTCCTGTTATATCAATGAAAAAAGATAAACCTAGTAATTTATCACTTAGCTTGAAGTGACTGGGAGAACTGTTAGAGAGTAATATGGGAAGAACTATGAAGGCAATGGTTGCAAACAGTACCCTGTATCTAAGCAAATATAGAACAACTCATTCCCTGGCAATCCAAAAGGGTTACTGCAAGTAGTCAGCTCTATCAAGAGCAGCCAGGCCTCTCAGTAACCCTGTCTGATTCAGAGACAGCACTACTGCGGTAATTTTTCCACAAACAGCAAAATCATCATAGAGAGGTTGGTCCTGCCAGATATGTTGCAGGCTAATAAGGCAAAATGTGGGAGAAGCAAATGATAGTTAGTCATGTGATCTCTCCGGGACATGCCTTTGGCTACCCATATACACTGCCTGCGTAAATTAGCCCAGACAAAAGACAGTACTCACTAATTCAAATCAATGGGAGAGACTGCATTGCAGGAAAGTGGAGTAGAGTTCACAGGTGTCATAGTGGTGGGTGGTTTGTGAGTGCGTGCATGTGTGTGGTAATGTCTCTGCATGCTTGCAAGGATACAGGTGGAATCAGATGACTCTTTGTGTGTGAGAGTGTGTGCTTCTCTGCATGGGGCATCACAGTAGGAGAGTTATGTAGGAGAATGTGGATGTGTGTGCTTGTGTCGCAGAATGTTGTGGGTGAATGGTTGAGTGTGTCTGGAAGCTTGATCAAGTGTGAGGTTGTGTCTGTGATGATGATAATCAGATGTTTGTCTTAGTGTTTGAATGTCGAATGTCTGTGAGTGTGTGTGTACACCTGTGCGTGCTCATGTCTGAATGTGTGTGTGTGTGTGTGTGTGTGTGTGTGTGTGTGTGTGTGTGTGTGTGTGTGTGTGTGGGGTTGTGTGTGAATATGTGTGTGGGGGTGCCTGTGTAATGTGATGCATGGGCCAGTTAAGGAAATTACCAACAGAAAGTGCTTGTTAGCCCAGGCAACAATAACGACTGATTCAGAGACATGAAAATGCTGATAATGAGATCTTCCTCATCATGGCTAAAGATGTCTCTGAATTGTTTTTTCTGTGATCATGTACACTTGACCTACATTTGGTAGGCACTTGGTGCAGACCATGTGACTGTGAGAGTAAAATAATAATCAGTACTATAACTATGGCAGGGCAAGTGAGGCAGATGCTGAGGGAGGAAGCTATTAGGAAGCATGATATACACCTCCTAAGAGTTGCAATTGCACTCAGGTGTAATAATGACACTCATTAAGGAGCTGCAGCTAATACAGGGGCTGTTTAAATGAATGCATTCAGTTATTTCTAACATGAGTGTGTGCTTGCAACTCTGGCAAAAAGCCAGTATAAGGTGTTTGCTGCAGCTATTTTTATTTTTTATTTTTAGTTATGAACTTTGGAAGACCTTTTTTTTAACTTCAGCAAAGAATCTTTCATTCTATTTATTTGTGTATTTATATATTTATTCATTTATTTATTTTTAATTGTCAAGTTCAACTTGAGTAGGTAGCATTCTATCGATTATCCTAGCTATTACTGTAATAATGGGAATGTCTTCTGATAAAGTTCCTGTCCCGCTACTACACTTATAAATGAATGGGTGAAATGGAATATTTTGTTAAGGATTTAAATGTGGGTTAGCTGTCTTTGGTTCTAAGGTACTGAACTCAATAATAATAAGAAATGTCCCATCCTAAAATGAATCTCCTTTGGAAGGATGAAATGACTATATTTGTACTGTCAAATGTGTGGAATGAGAAGTTAGCATTTGTCCTTCTCTCTATTTATTTAATGCCTGTGAAGAAGGGGATTGGCTAAGAAATCCATTCTATTAACTTAGATGAAGCTCTTGCAGTGCTTTGAGTGGCTGGTAATCTCCTACAGTCGCTCTGATATTATCTGATTGACATAGTTTATCTTGTTAATTATAGTTTAAGCCATGATTGAATGTAGAAGGGAAGTTAAATACCTTGGATTTATTTTAAATGCATTCAAGATGGAACATTAGGTAATAAATGAGGACGATACAAATAATACAATAAACCACATGGATGTAGCCCTGCCCCTGTCTGAGCTTGAAAGGAAAACTGTGATAAGAGTTTGATCAAAAGGTGCTAGAATAGCTCTATGATGTTGAACCGGTGTCTGTGTAAGTTGTGACACTTTCCAATGTGTTATTAATGTATGTCAGACAAGTAGAGGGCTCAAAAATGACAGTTATGAATTTTTATGAGGGCGGTACGAAGCCATCTTGCAGTTAAGAGATATGAACTATGACACACAGAATAAAGCAATTGAGAGTTATGGACAAATTGTTTAGTGACCAGTATTTGGTTACTTTAAAGGATAAGGCTCCTTGAAGAAACTTAAGGCTGAGCAGATATTTGGGCAGTGAAGAAGTCTCAGGTTGATTGGAGTTCATAAAAGCTAAACTGGCCCTTTGGATTATTTTTTTCTTTTTTTTTTTAATTATTTGAAAATGAGAAAGCATATGGACCACCTCTGACTTCTGCTGATTCAACTTCTAAGATGCTCAAAGTAACTTCAGTGGAGTTAGTTTCATCGCATGAAAAAAGGATTTATGGCAGATTTGACAACTTGGAGTAATTGTACATCGAAGGGTTTCCCCAGTATAGATAGATCATTTCTTCTTAGAAGCTACCTTGCTGCAGAGAAGTCAGTTTATAGCAGTGACAGTACAGTGGTATAGAATAAAGATTAAGTTCTGAAGCCTTGAAAGTTTTGGATTTCTTTTGGCATAAATGACTGTCTAGCAGATTCAAATTTCCTGGTTAAGATAGGTGAAGAGTCTGTCTTGTGGAAGTTTCAGGTAGTTCACTAGAAATGGCAAGGCTATGAAAAAAATTAATAAAAAATCTAAATTGGTTGTCAATATGTTGTTGTGTCTTTTGGCTTTTCCCGGTTAGGGGTCACCACAGTGGAACTCCAGTCCGTTAATGATTGGCAGTAGATTGGCATTAAATAATTAGTCCAGAAGTGAAATTCAACTTGTAGATTTATAAAAAAAAAAAAAAAAAAACAACAAAGCATACTGCACCTGACCACAGAAAAATAATAAAGTAAAAGTAAAGCTTTTATAAAAATTGGATGTTTTAAAAAGGCTATAAAAGATCTAGAGATGTTGAAAATTGGAATCCAAAATTGAATTCTGTTACAGTTGTGCATGTAGTATTTGTATAGTAATTGTTCACTCCTAGAATATGTACTCCAGGTTCACAAGATGTGTGGTGATACCGTGATTCATTTACATGTCCACAGCACTAGAAATGGAGATTGATGACTTGATGATTAAAATTTTTATTTCTACTTGTTATCATAAAGTCACTTTGAGAGTTGTTTCCTGATATCAAAGTAGGTCTTCTAGGTTCTTTAATGCTTTGGGAGATGCCAAAATACATAAAAAAAAACGTTTAATTTGCTGAAACTATGGTCCTAGGATATTAGTGTTAAAGTTATCTAGGATAACATTTCTTCATCTTCTTCAGAGAAAGTAAAACAGAGATCTGGGAGGTGGGTAGTCTGTAGCAACAGTGATTTTAGACATGCTGCCAACTAATTCAGTAAGTAGTCAGTTAGGATCACATTCTTAATTATCTGAGAATTCATCTAGTTTGTTGATGCTGTTATATTTCACTTGTAGGAGTATTGCTCCTTCTGGTCTACATTACCATGTTAAAAGACATGTTCGCTGAACACGTCTTAATCGACACAGAAATATTGACCTGTGAAAATCCTGAATGGCTGTTTCAGTGAATTTTTTCCCAGGAGAAAAAAAATGCTTGGCCTTCATCAGGGATTTGCTCTTTTCCCCACTGTAGTGCGATTTCAGAGATGATATATTTAGTTGGGGTGTGTGGGGGCCACAGCCCTCCACTATGTAGGGTTTGAAAGTTTTTTTTTTTTTTTGTGTACAGCCGAGTGTTTTTTTTTCCCCAGGGAAAAAAATTAATTGAAGTGGCCTTTCAGGATTTTAACAGGTCGATATTTCTGTGTCAATTAAGACATGTTTGGCGAACACAACTTTCGACATGGTAATATGGACCCACTCCTTCATCAGTCATCATTCGTGACCAATCACTGCTAAGTTAAAGAATGTCATGAAGCAGATGTTCATAGAATAGGGATGTGGACTTGAGCCACTTCTTTGAAAGGGCAACAACAACATCATCATTATGCTTACTAACCAATAACTCAGTTTTCTCAGACTTATTGCCTATATGCCTAGTACACGCTGATAAACCCCGCCAGCATAAACAGACATACAACACCACACAACACACATAAACACACACAGACACACACACACACACACATATATATATATATATATATATATATATATATATATATATATATATATATAGATATACACATATATCTGTACTTCAACAAATAGGCCAACTTCCTAGGGATAAAAACATGGAATATTTAATAAGCCAAATAAATATATGTATTTGTGTCAGTATCTAAACCGTAGGCTGGCCATGTATTAAGTGCTCAGAAAAGTCACACTGCTGCTACATCAACATTCAACATGCAAAGCCTTGGACAGCGTGTTGATGACAACTGAGCAGTAAATAAGTATGGCTGAATTACCTGCCTTGATTTGATTGACTTTATATTACTAACAGAACTGGATGAATCAAAAGAACAACGAAATGTATTAACAAGATGTTCATCGTGTTTCACTGTTGCACTCATTACAATTGGGTTATCCTGCTGGCAGGCTACCCGCAGTCGGCCTGAATTCCAAAGTCTAGGTTTGGCGTCGGTTGCTGTCGCCTCTTCCCTGATGTCAGTGTGCCAGGGGTATAAAAGATGCAGCTGACGCCATTTTCTTCAGTCTTTCTTGCCACGTGGTACCCCAAGCAAAAGCAGTTCGCAAGTGCCGGTCGGCCGACTCCTGAGATTTTCAAGTTCGAATTTCAGATCCGAAGTCTTCATTAAAAGCTAAGTACCCCATTGGGGAAACTTTTTTCTTGCTCCAGACCAATGTCAGAAAAAGTTAATAATTGTATTTCTTGTGGGAAGCAAATACCACATAAGGATTTTCATTCTTACTGTATTCCTTGCCTAATCCCTGACCACGACATTGCTAGTTGTCGGTTTTGTGCTAGATTTAACCAACGCACTATTAAGCGTCAGTACAATTTTGCTTTTCTTTGCTTTGGCAGAAAATTTAATTATATAATGCCGTCGGAACAGATGATTACCAGAGTTTACAAAAAACGCAAAGAAAAAGAGAAGGACAGGCATCCGAGGTCCAAAACTGACAACGAGGCTTCTTCTAGACCAGTCGTCGGTTCCCCGGTTCTCAGTGAGGCACATTCGCAGCCGCTGACGACTGCTACTTTAGAGTCGCAGGCCAATACTGACTCCCACGTGGAGTCAACCAGGCCTACAGAAACTCAAGGTATTGGACCTTCGGAAACCATTCCCTCAGATGGGTCTGGAGCCGCTGAGCAGGCATCGGCTTCTGAGGGCGTTTTCAGACCTACACAATTATATGTTAATACTACTTCAGCTTCAAAGGCAAAGACTAAAGCAGCTTTAAAGACAAAGAAACAAGTGCAACAGCCCCATGGACAGGCCTCCATGCCTAAAAAACAGATGCTCAAAATGGCCGAAGACCTGATTACTTTGATCAGGGGTTCTCATCCCCCTCCTGACAAGAGGCCTAGGCAAGAGGTAGAATATAAATCTTCAGGTCAGGTTTCCATTTCATCTGATTCTTCTTCTGATCAGAAATACTCTCTTCCTCCTTATGAGGATTCTGATGCTGAAGAATCTATCCCCTCAGCTTCTCCTCCTGAGGATTACTCTTTTGGGGAAACACTGCATACCATGAGGGAGTATTTCCACTGGGAGAGCCAAGATTAAATTAAATTAAAGATATAAATCTTCAGGTCAGGTTTCTATTTCATCTGATTCCTCTTCTGATCAGGAATACTCTCTTCCTCCTTATGAGTATTCTGATGCTGAAGAATCTACCCCCTCAGCTTCTCCTCCTGAGGATTACTCTTTTGGGGAAACACTGCATACCATGAGGGAGTATTTCCACTGGGAGAGACAAGATTATTCAGAATCTAAGAAAAGGTTCAGAGACTTTCTTTTACTGCCTCAGCACAGGTCCCTGTCTATTCCACCTGTGCTAGACATCGTAGATGATGTATTTTCAGAGTCCAGTCTGACTCCTGACTCCTTACCTCAAGCTCCTGTTAAGCCAGACAGATACTACAGGGTTCAGACTTCCACAAATTTATTTTTAGAAACCCTGCTGCTGACCCAGAAACTATCTCTCAGGGTCCCAAGGGGGTCAAGGCTTCCACTGCAAAAAACCCTACCCCCTCTGACAGAGATTCCAGGGCACCGGACAGATGGGGAAAAAATATTTACGCTTCTGCTACCTTGGCTATAAGGGCTTTAAATTGTCAGTTTCATATGCTTAAATATCAGCAATACATTACGTCACTGCATAAGCAGAAAATGTTGGCAAATTCTGATTGTGCAGAAAATAAAGACATGCAGGATTTATTGCATGCAGCTAAACAAGTTGGAAAGCATACTTTACAATGTGGTTTTGATTCTTTGGAGGCCTCCTATAGAGCCGCTGTTATGGGTTCTGTCATTAGGAGGCATGCTTGGTTAAAGGAACAGAATCTGCCTGATCATGTTAAAGCAAAATTATTAGATGCTCCATTACAGCATGATACCTTGTTTGGTGTTAAAGCAGAAGAGATGTTGAAGAAAACGGAGGACAAAGCCAAATCTATGCAAACAGTTAAGGATTTCTTACAGGAACAGCCTCCAAGATATAGCAGACACTGGCCTACAAAGAATTGGTCCTTTCCAGTGTCAGACAGGCCACAAAAGGCAGATACAGATGCCCTAGAGGAAGATCCCAGCCCCAAGGCTCATACAGGTGCTAAGCGGAGAAGAGAAATCACAGCCATACAGAAAGCAGTCCCAATGACTTCCCCCTGCCGGCGCCAAGCACTTACCTTCTGGCAGCTCCTTTAGGGGGAAAACTAGCACTTTTTTTCTCAAAACTGGCACCTAATCACCCAGGACAAATGGGTCTTGAACATAGTGTCACAAGGTTACAGGTTCCACTTTCACACCCTGCCAAGGGTAAACGGTATGCCAGACCTGCCAAAACATCAATGGGCAGAGGCACAAAGACAAGTTTCATCCCTCATGGACATGAGGGCCATTCAGCAAGTACCACAGCAAGAGCAGGGACAAGGATTTTACTCATGACCTTTCTTGGTGCCCAGGAAGGACAAAGCCTGGAGGCCAGTACTGGACCTATCTATTCTAAACACATACCTGGATATTCCAAAATTCAAAATGTTGACTCTGCAGCAGCTTCTGCCCATGCTGGGCAAGAAAGCTTGGCTTGTAGCTTTAGACCTAAAAGAGTCATACCTGCATGTCCCAATCAGACAATCATGCAGAAGATACCTCAGATTCATAGCTGGCTCTATGCACTACCAATTCTCTGCACTGCCCTTTGGCTTATCTACTGTGCCCAGGGTCTTCACAAAATGCCTGGCAACAGTAATTGCTTTTTGCAAACAAAGAGGAATACAAGTATATCCTTACTTGGACGACTGCCTTATTCAAGCAGAGAAAAAGGACATACTACTACAGCATCTGGCATTTGTAAAAAGATTATTAACATGCCTAGGGTACACAGTAAACAAAAAGAAATCAAAACTTGCACCCTCTCAAAAGATAATATTCCTGGGTGCAAGCTTAAATACAACTGCCCAGATGGCCTATTTCACACCAGACAAACAAAGGCAACTGACTACTTATTTCAAAAAGTTGGCAACAAACATCCAGTTAACTGCAAGAAAAATTCTGCAGGCTTTGGGCTTCATGGCATCCTGCATTCTGCTAATTCCATATGCAAGACTGCATATGAGGAAACTACAATGATACCTAAAAAGTATTTGGACTCAACATTGCCACAGCTGGGAAACAATAATTACACTCATTCCCTGTCTGCAGCAGGAGTTTCGATGGTGGGCAAAGGCCTGTCACCACAACAAGGGGCAGCCATTCACGATACCTCCAGCCAGGCAGACATTGACAACAGATGCATCAGATTATGCCTGGAGGGGTCCACATATCAGGAAGATGTATTCAGGGCTCATGATCCACAATCCAAATGCATCTACATATCAATCAAAAAGAGATGCTAGCTTTTTCAAAATGCCCTGACAGCCTTCAAGGACCTACTTCATCCAGGACAACTACTGATAAAGACAGACAATACTACAGTCATGTGGTACATAAACAAGCAGGGAGGCACACATTCCTACCCCCTTTGCAGGCTAGCCATGACTTTGTGGGACACAGCATTGACTTACCAAGTACATCTGCAAGCACAAATCCTGCCAGGAAAGATAAATACTCTGGCAGACGACCTAAGCAGTAACCTCATGGATTCCCATGAGTGGAAATTGGATTCACAAGTCTTCAACATAATAACAAGGAATTGGGGATGCCCAGACATAGATCTATTTGGCTCCCCTCACAACTGCCAACTACAGAGATTTTGCACAAGGACTTATCACAGACAAGCATGGAAAGTGGATGCTCTATCTTTCAGCTGGAAAAACCTAACAGTATATGCCTTTCCCCCACTGCCTCTCCTCACCAAGGTACTCCTAAAGGTCAGACAAGAGAAGCCAAAAATGATACTGATTGCCCCAGACTGGCCCCACCAGCACTGGTACCCAATCCTAAGGAACGTGGCTCAATGCCCAGCATGGACATTACCTCAAATTCCTCACTTACTGACCCAACAAAACAATCAGATTCTGCACAGCCAACTCAGGACTTTAAATCTGGCAGCATGGCGGATAATGTAGCTTTTCAAAACACACCTCTCTCCAAAACGGTGATGGATGTTATCTTGGAGGCCAGGGGGCCCAGTATCAGAAAATCTTATGCAGAAAAATGGAAGAGATTCTGTGCTTGGAACCAGGCACAAGGGATTGACATGATTGTTCCAAATATCCCTCAGATTTTGCAATACTTAACTGAGATGCTGGACAAAGGTCTATCCTTTTCATCAATTAAGATTCATGCCTCTGCCATTTCAGCTCATTACAATACAGAGCTGGGATAAGCCGAAAGACACAACAACAACAACAACAACAACAACAACAACAATACAGAGCCACCTATTTTTCTCACCCTTTATTAAGGCAGTACCTTGGAGGAGCCAAAAACTTACGGCCTACAAGGAGATCACCAATACCTGCATGGGACCTCAATTATGTCTTGGAAAAACTCACTCTGCCTCCTTTTGAGCTAGCCGCTACAGCTGATAAAAAGTTTTTATCATGGAAAACAGCTCTGCTCCTAGCAATAACCTTTGCAAGAAGGGTCTCAGAGCTACAAGCACTCATGGCTATGGAACCTTTTATCATTTTCCATCATATAGGGTTTCTCTAAGGACAAACCCCACATTTATGCCTAAGGTAATGTCCAGTGTGGCCCTCAACCAAGCTATCCATTTGCCTACCTTTTATCCAAACCCACAAAATAAGGGTGAGAACCTTCTGCATTTTTGGACATACACAGGCAACTGTGCTTCTATTTGGACAGAACCAAAGCTTTCAGAAAGACTGAGCAATTACTGGTAGCATATGCTGCAGGATCACAAGGAAAGGCTATCTCAAAGCCGACTGTTTCAAAGTGGATAGGTCACTGCATTCGTTTATGCTATTCTCAACATGACAAATCAGTGCCTAAGGGCATTAGGCCACATTCAACCAGAGCAGCAGCCACTTCAGCAGCCTTCCTCAGAGGAGTGCCAACCAAAGACATTTTAGAGGCTGCAACCTGGAGTTCACTGCACACTTTTACAAAGCACTACCACTTACCACTCTACTCAAAATCCAGGGCAGGCTTTGCCACTGCAGTCCTGCAGGGCCTCATAGCTGCTCCTAATTCTATTTAGTTCCAGCCTCCCAACCTTAGCTTTGGGATTCAACCCAATTGTAATGACTGCAACAGTGAAACATGATGAACATAGTACAGTTGTGTACCTACCATAAATGTAGATGTTCGAGTGTATTCACTGTTGTAGTCCAGGTTACCCACCCACCATACCCCTTATTTTTGCTGGACCTTATCTGTACTTCTCTATTCTATACAACCTATGTGGTGTATTTGCTTGTAGATGAAGGAAACTTGTTACTGGATGCATGCATGCTTTATAAACATATTTTTAGCCTACCCTTTTGGGGGCATCTGACATCTGGGGCAAGAAAAACTGAAGAAAATGGCACCGGCTGCAACTTTTATACCCCTGGCACACTGACATCAGGGAAGAGGTGACAGCAACCAACGCCGGAACCTAGACTTTGAAATTCAGGCCGACTGCGGGCAGCCTGCCAGCAGGATAACCCAATTGTAATGACTGCAACAGTGAATACACTCGAACATCTACATTTATGGTAGATACACAACTGTACTTTCTGCTAACACTCCTTGTCAGATGTGAAGTAGCAGAAATGGATGCTGAATATGAATTCATTCATATAAAACTATACAACTCAAATATCATTGCTTCATATAGCAGGGCTGGTGCTAGGCTAACTTCTGCCCTAGCTGAAAGGGACTGCAGCCTGACACAAGATATTGACCTCTGAGGTTTGGGAGGAAAGTTAAAGAAATAATGGCATGATTCCCAGCTCCCACACACAAGCTATAATGACATTCTGTGTAGAACTCTGAGCAGGGCTAGTTTTAGACTAGATGGGGTTCAAGGCAAGGGAGTCATCTGCTCAGTTTACAGTCATTTTTTCACAATACCTTCAGTGCTCCTTGGGGGGGGGGGGGGCTGTTGGCCCCTATACACCAAGGCTGTATAAGTATATTTTGACATTTAATGTAGTAACCCCCACCAAATAATTATAGCCACATCAACAAACATTTGACACGCATTAAAATATTTGAAATTTCTTCACACAAATCACACTAGTCATGCAAAGCCAGAATAATAAGCAAACAGCAGTAGGCGGCTAATCATTATCCTCCACACATAGTGTAGCAATTGGACCTACTCTGTCTGTACACATCAGGTGGTAGGTTAAGTACCTCATCTTACTTCTTTGACATGCACATTTGTACTGCGAAGTCAGATGGTAGTGACTACTTAAAGCTCAGCAAAGGCCAAGAACATATTTCATGCAGTCATCCACAGACCAAAAGTCATCAGCCTCTTACCTCCAGTATCAGGGACAAATCCAAACCCCATCCCAAAAAAAATCAATAAGGTTGCATTTTAAAATATGAGTTCTATTAACATGATGGGTTGACAGAATAAGAATTTCAACTAACATGCATTGACCAGCAATATGCGTCTTTTCCACCAAATAGCAGAATACCCTGAGGTAGTGGGTGCAATAGACTGCACGCACATACACATCAAAGCACCACCGGTGAGTGGGGTAGGGTCTACATCAACTGCAAGGGCTTTCCCTCCATCAACTGCCAGGTCATGTGCGATGCCCAGGGCATAATAATGAATGTGTGTGCTGGCTGCCCTGGAAGCTATCACGATTCCCACATCTGGCATCTGATGCAGCTATCCCAGAGATTTGCCAATGGGGACATCCCTGACGGTCACCTAGTGGGTGATGCTGGATATGCACTGGAGCCGTGGCTGATGACACCCATCAGAAATGCACACACACCTGAACAAGAACTCCATAATGAGGCACACACACAAACAAGAAACATTATTGAGCATGTGTTTGGGATGCTCATGTCACACTTCCAGTGCCTGGACACATCTGGTTGAGCCTTGCAGTACTCATCAATTACATGTACCCAAATTGTCATGGTATGTGCCATGCTACACAATATGATCCTGCAAAAACAGCTGCAGCAGGAATAGCATGAGGCAGGGCCAAACACATCACAGCGTGACTCGGAGGAGGAAAAACCTGAGCCTGCCCCAGTAGGCAGAAGGAGGCGTGCCCAGTATGCGTTGGCCTTGGCAAAGAGGCAACGCATAGCACATACACTGACTCAGTAAGAACCCTGGAATTGACACCTCTCTCTGACTTGCACATACTATAAAAGGGATGCCTAACTTGACACTACCTGTTTTCAAACATGTATAGGGAGTGTACTATGTGCATCTGACATAGGCAGTCCTGCAGCACCACCTGAGGCATGATTGCCCTATTTTCAGCAATATAAAGCAGTGCTAAGCACATTTTGTTGCTATTTAGTATATTTAAACACAGTTGCACGGAGCTGCACACTGCGCTAACTAGCGCAACATCGGGCAACATTGAGCAATGTTGGGCAAAGTCGGGCAAGTTTGGGCAAAGTTGAGCAAAGTCAGGTAAACATGCTCACACCTGCTTTACTGTTCCTTAAGCAGTCTGGTCTGCCCAGTAGGAAAATAAAAAGCAGTGACAGGGCTCGAACTCAGGATACTGCGCACTCTAGTCACAGTACTGAACCACTAAGCCATGACATCATTTCATTGGCACAGACACAGCAGGACAATTGTAGACTAACGCAAACACAAACAAATGCTGTATCATGCCCTCTAAAGAGGCATATGAGTAACTTCCCCCCAGGCCTATGCAGACAGATAACAGCAGGCCAGGCAGTGTGATGTGAGTTGGGTAGGCTATGAAGTCACAAACTAATATACGTGAAATTGGAAGCTAAGATCTGTGGTACAGTAGTATGCCTCAAGCCAGTAGGATAGGCAACAGTACAGACTGAAATGGAGTGCCTGGCATAGCAGTGCAGGCCTAGCAAATGTATATAAGTGTCAGGTGAACCCCTCATCCTATGTACACACACAGTAACAATCAGGTGTGCCCCTGGGTAGAAATGTACATATAATAGCTGTCCCCCCTGTAAGTAGAAATGTTGATAAGTCTATGAAAAGTGTCTCATAGAAGCCCCGCAGGCACAGCGTGCTTCCTGTCAATGTAAAACACAAAGGTGAGCCCCGAAGTAAAAACCAACTTGATTTTTCAAACACATATAGTATATATGTCCATACTGGGCATGCTCACACACTTAAACAAATTTAGCAAATTTCAGTCAGCAACATACTGAAAGGTCATACTGGGCATGCTCACACACTTAAATAAATGAAGCAAATGTCAGTCAACAACATACTGAAAGGTCATACCGGGCATACTCACACACTTAGGCCATGTCTGAGTACAGTAGTGGGCCACACGTATTTGGCAGTTGCAGTTCTTACCCCAGAAACCTGTCACTATTCACCAATCCTGCCTTGCTCACACAGTTATATGAAAACAGACCCATATAATATATTGGACTCCTGTCATAATCAAACTATATACTACAAGTACTTAAGTTGTTCAAAGAAAGTGAAAATTCAAAGAAGATCAATAAATCTCCAATCAGTATCATCAATAAACAATGAGCACTCCTAACATTATACAATCCATGTTCTGGCAAAAAAATTGTCAAAGAGTCCATAGAGAACCATGAAGCTTTCTTTCACTATGTCATAAATATCAGTGTAAACTCATATATGTTCTGAGTCAGTGCAAACTGTAAATAAATACATGTACATGACTGACATTGCCAACATCTTGTCAGACAGGTTCATACATATTTACCCCCGTCTCACTGACAAAAGGGCCCATTATCATACCTGGAGATTGTGAAAACCCAGAAATCACATATACAATGGTTAAACAGCTCTTTCCAAACCTAAAACCTTGGCGTCTATGGAGTGACATGGTTTTCCTAGCTGTGTCATATGTGAACTCCAAAACAAACAGATCCTGCACCTGAACAGTCTGTTGAGACTCACCCTCTGTACAGGATATGAAACTGTTGAATGGGTTACAGCAACGTTTGCCATACTCCACAAGTGTTGGTGCACAACAGATCATGGCAACTATTGTCTTATAAGCCTATTAAACCTGATCTGCAAGGCCATGGAGTCCATCATGATGGAACTCATAAACAGAGCTATTGGGAGCCTACAAACACCCAACCCTACCCATTTTTGTTTGGTCAGGGGCAGATCATGGTTCCCAAACCTGCTAGACTGTTTTCAAGGCAGTCACCCAGGACATACATTAATGAAATCAGCTACACACGTCCCACATAGACCTTGAAAAGCCCTTTTCCAACATCCTAGACACATGTCATATCCACAAAATCAACAATGTGTGCATAAATATGTATGTCATCTGATGGATTGCCAACTGGGGCACAGATAGATCCCACAAGGTAAGAATTGTGGTCTCCTGCTCAAGCTGGTAAAAACTGCTGTCTCCCATGGCTCAGTCCTGGGACCCCTCCTGTCTGGTGTATACTTTTCAGAAATACAGTCAAACACACGAGGGCTATGTTTAGCAAAGTTTGTGGATGACTGCAAAAAAGTTGTCATAATCGATGTTTGGGACAACAGAGACATCCTTAAAAAGGGTCTCAGTCAGACAGATGTGGTGTCAAAATTATGGCCTCGAGCTACAGTCATACAAATACCACATAGGTGCCAATACCCTAAATATAGAGGTGATAATAAGGGATCTATGGACACATGTGGATAGTCATCTCTGCTTCCAGAAACACATTCACAAAGTGGTTAGAAAATCATGCCTTGTGTTCCCACAAACTGTCAAGGTCTTTGCATGTAGGTCAAAGGAGGTTCCCTCTACTCATCAGTCATCAGACCCATCAGAGAGTACCACAACACAGCCATGAATATGACTAGGCACCTTAGCAGCTGAAAAGACCACTGAAGTACCTTAACAAGAGGATTACTGGCCTCAAACAGTTGCCCCATGCAACAAGACTGAATTTAACTAAACCAGTACTATGTTGCATACTGTCTACTCAGGAGATCTCTGCCCAACAAACAGGTCCATGTCCAATGCAGAACTGATGTACATGCGCTATCTGAAGTAAACCCAAGCTCACTGTACCACATGCTCTAGGGATATTATCATCACAATATTAAATAGAACATGTTGGAGGAATACATTACTAACTCATAGACTTCCCTTGTTTTGGAACAGGCTCCCAACCAACATTAAGCCGAGTCCCTCACAGACACTCTTCCAGAGGAGCCTTGATGAGTGTATGTGAAACTGAACTGTCACACCATGGATTACTTCATCAGTTCTACTACACAGAGGCCGAGGGAACTAACTCCATGGGTGGTGATAGCTGCACACTCTGGCCTTCAGGCAGATAGCCTATTACCTACATATGTAGCTATATATATATATATATATATATATGTAGGGGGAACACAGTATAATAAGCCAAAGCTGGATGGGCAGAGATGTGTGTAAGAGGGTGACCATTACAGGGAGCCATCCAAAACTATCCCACCCAGCACACATCCCAATTGCACGAAAGACATGAGGTGCACATCTCTCCCACTGTTCATAACAGCCACCAGTATCTGTAAGCATTACAGTGTATGTGGTTCATGTGCCTGCTGTACGACATGACTGTACAATGAAGTACGCATCCACTATCTGTAGACATGTACCTGTCTCATAGGTTCATAGGCATGTAGTAGACTATCTCCACGAAGACATGTATCAACCTACGCAAGTTATGCAGCTTTCACCACACCATTGGATAGTCTCCCAAGGCCTAGTTCTAATAGTTAGTACCCTAAGCCCCTTTCTAGTGGGGCTGCTGATGTGATGCCTGGCATGAATTGTCTGTTTCCCATCCAGTCATCAAGTTTCCAATTGAAGAGTGTCAGCGAGGGGTTCTGTCTGATGTACATTGGGACTCTGTTCCACAGTAAGGCGAGTGTCTGGGATGGTACTCTATCCCAACAGCATGTTGTATTCATTGCTGTGATGAGGTTCATATCCCTGAAATGCGTAGGGCAACTCAGTGTTGTTGTCTGTATATGGAGCATGTTCAACAGTTATGTGTTGGACATGGCTCTGTATGTTAGGCAGAGTGTGCCTCTGAATAGGCGGTATGCAACGAAGAACAGATTTAGTTTTACCAGTTGAGGCCAGTAATCCTCTTGGTGAGGTACCTATGTGATCTCTACAGCTGCTGGATATGCTAAGTCAAGTACATCCAAAATGGTGCACTGTACTCAATGATGGGTCTGATGACATAAGAGTAGAGTGCCAACACTACCTCTTTGGATCCTGATGCAAATCCTTTGTTGATTAGGTGGGCCACATAGGATCTCCCAATCACTTTGGCAACATGGTTGTCAAAGGAAAGATGACTATCTACTTGTGTCCCCAGATACCTTATCACCTTGTCATTTTTAAGGGGGTAAAACCTATATGATAGTTTGTGGGTATTTTATTTTCAACAAAGAGGATCACTATGCATTCCTCCACAGTGAGCTTGAGGCCATGATTCTGACACCACACATCTGTCTCATAGAGTCCCTTCTGGAGAATATGTCTGTCTTCTGGGGAATCTATTATGGCAAACACTTTACAGTTCCCAGCAAACTTAGTCAACCACAACCCTTCTGTGTTGGCAAGTACATTTGAGAAGTCTATACTAAACAGGAGTGACCCCAGGACTGAACCCTGTGGGACACCAGTTGTTACCGGTGTGGAGTCTGACATGTAGCCAGCAACTCTTAATGTGTGAGATCTATCTGTGAGCCAGTTTGCAATCCATCTTGTGATGTATGCATTTATGGCCAGGTTGGTGAGTTCATCTATGATACCTGACTGTGGAATGGTGTCAAAGGCCTTAGCGAGGTATAGGTAGGCTGTGTTGAGCTCATTTCAATAATCTGTAGCCTGGGTAACTGTCAAAGAAATCCTCCCAGTTCAGGAGGCATGGTCTGCATTTGACAAAGCCAAACTGGGTGTGCTCAACTGTGTGAAGGTTCCCAATCTCTGTGTTGTTGACTTCCATTATGATTGGCTCCATTGCCTTGCAGAACACACTCATCAGGCTCATAGAGCATGAATGCCAAGGGGTTTTTGTGGCCCCACCCCTGTGGAGTGTGAAGAACATTGCTGTGCAACATTCTATGGGTACATATCCTGTAGAGAGCATGTAGAGAGAGGTGTAGGTATCCTTGATGAATATGGATACATCTTCACCCTATGTGCTATGATTCAGGTTCTGATGCTGGAAGGTATGGAATAAGTAGTATCCTGGTAGTGCTGGTGTGCTGTCTGGAGCCTTGAACTAGGTTTCTGTTACTGCACAGATATCAATATTCTCCATAATGAGAAGTGCCTCGAGTTTGTGCATCTGGAGGCTGAGACTTCTGGCAATGAGTAGCATTTAGCTCACTTTGTGGTTATTTGTGTTGGTTACGGGGTTTGTTTGTCCTGCGTGACCGGTGTTCCACAAGTCAGCGCCTCATTGGTCCCATCTGACCATAAGCTAATTACCCTACATATCCACATTCTGGACCCACACCCCTATTAAGGAAATCATGTTAAAAAATGGCTCCAAAGCCAACTTCATGCTTCTTAAGACAGAAGTGCTGAACTGCAGGACACCCATGCAGATGGACAATACAGTTATGACTACTGAATCCTTCACAATTGCACTTTATAAGCACTTACATGACTGCATGCATCGTGCTATCCCAAACAGAACCAAGACGCTATCCTCCAAGAAAAGGAAGCCAATCTGGTGTTCCCCTGCCATAAACAAACTGCACAACAGAAAGAAGAAACTGTTGCAAAAGAGGGTAAAATCCCATGAGTGGAGGAGCTCCATGGTCAACATCAGAAAGAAGCTGTGATCCCTGATAAAGTCCTCCAAAGCTAGTTATGAAAACAAAATCAACACTGATTCTAAAGACAACCAGAAAGCATTCTGTAGCTATGTCAAGAATCTCAATGGCAACACTCAGATCTGCTCTGTGTTACAGCACAATGGCACTAAATATACAGACCCAACTAATATTGCCAACATCCTGGCAGATAGGATCAGTGCTAACTGTACCCCCCTCTCACCCATGAAAGAGCACATCTCTGTAACAGAAGACTTCAAAGTTGCTGTCATCATGGCTGCACAGGTAAAAAACACTCTCCAAAGCCAGGAATACAGTGTCCATGGGACCAGATAACATCCCAGGCTGTGTTCTACACAAACTACAGAACGAACAGGCACCACACCTATGTACCATGTTCAGTCATAGCCTCACCTCAGGCTTTGTGCCTGCTGAATGGTGCACAGCAATGGTTATCCCACTACACAAGGGAGGAGCCACCACGGACTCCAGGAACTAGGACCCCATTAGCCTGATGAGCCTTCTCTGCAAGGCCATGGAATGTATCATCATATAACTTATAAAAAAAGACATTGGTAATCTCCGAACTCTGGACCACAACCATGTTGGATTTGTAAAAGGCAGATCATGTCTCCTAAACCTGATAGACGTCATTGAAGCAGTCACCAGAACCGTAGACAAGGGTAAGGTGGTTCACACAGCCTATGTAGATCTTGCCACGGCTTTTAACACCATCCCCCACTCTGGAATTATCGATAAACCCACTAAACTAGGTATAAATCGCTATGTCACAAGATGGGTTGCCAACTGGTTCACTGACAAAACACACACTGTGAAAGTAGCAGACTCCAAGTACGACTTTGGACCAGTGACGTGTGCAGTACCACAGGGTTCAGTCCTGGGTCCTGTCCTGTTTGGTATCTACTTCCCTGAAGTAAATGTTAACATGGAAGGTCTATGGCTAATGAAGTTTCCAGATGACTGCAAACTAGGAGCCATAACTGAAACTACTAAAGATGTGGACATCCTACAAAAGGGCTTCACTGAGACAGATGCCTGGTGTCAAAGCCATGGCCTCAAGCTCAATGCCAAAAAGTGCATTGTCATCCCCTTTGGTAAAAACTCTGTAGCCATGAACTACAACATAGGCGGTAGTATATTTAACACTGAAAGTGTGATAAGAGACCTTGGATCACAGGTGGACAGTGGACACACCTGTGATAATCACATACCCACAGTAGTCAGGAAATCCTTCTATGTGGCACACCTCATCACAAAAGGTGTCTCGTGCAGAATAGAAAAGGACATTGTTCCCCTCTACTCATCACTCACTAGATCCATAATAGAGTACAACGCCCCTTTTGCTATGTACCTCACAAGACATCTACAACAACTGGAAAGCCTGCAGAAATACCTCACAAAGAGGATTAGCAGCCTGAAATACATGCCATACACAGACCGTTTCAAAATGCTCTAGCTGTACTCTCTCGCATATCTCCTACTCAGAGGTGATCTCTGCCTAACATACAAAGCTATGTGAAACACAGAGCTGTTGGACATGCTCCACATAAAACACTGACAATCCCTCTGATCTTTGGCCCCAAAACCCAGAGTGAAATACAAAAGGAAGGAGTGTATCCATTTACCTTATGGATACCCACACTTTCAGGTTAATGGCACAGCATGAGGCCTTGGAGCCCATGCATGTGCAACTAACATTGGGCAAAGCTGCTTATCAGATTGTAGCCTGCTACAGATCACCTACCTTGTCTCAGGAACCTCAGTCAGTATTCTTGAAAAACTGGAAAATATAAAGGTCCTACCAAACACCATTATATGAGGAGATTACAACTACCCAAACATTGACTGGGAGAATTACTCCTGTACAACGTCCTTTGCCCAATGCTTCCTAGAGTTTAAAAACTCAAACGCCCTGGAACAGATGGTCACCACGCCCACTAGTGGTGACAACATACTGGACCTGATCATCACCAACATGGGGTACCAGTGTTCCACACCAGAGATAAACCCCTCGCTGGTAATATCAGACCATAAAGTAATCACACTGGACATCCACACCCCCCCAGTCAAGGAAACCTCTGTGAAGAAATTTTCAAAAGCAAACTGCACACTTCTCAAGACCAAAGTGGAAAGTTCCAAAGCCCCCTTGCTATAGGATAATGCTATACAATCTGCAGAATCATTTACAAGTGCATTCTATGAGCATCTACATGGATGCATGGATCGAGACATCCCAAATAAAACCAAAACACACTCCTACAAAAAGAAGAAACCAATCTGGTGGTCGTTGCCCATAAATAAGCTATGCAACTGAAGGAGGAAACTAACACATGATAGAGCAAATTTCACGAAAGGAAAGGCATCACTGATCATTATTAGGAAGAAACAATGATCGCTCCTAAAATAATCCAAGGCCAGTTTCTAAAGACAAATTACCAAGGAATCTAAGAATAACAACCACAAAGCCTTCGTTAGCTATACCAAACATTTAGGTGGCAACTCTCAAATATGCTGCCAGCTACTGCAAAATGGCAAAAAATACACTGAACCAGCTGACATTGCCCACATCCTGGCAGACAAGTTCAGTGCAAACTTCACCCCCCCCTCACCCCCAAAAGGGCCTGTGTCCATCCCAAAAGAATGCAGAGCCCCAGACGTCATGGACATGCAGGTAAAAACAGCCCTCTCCAAAGCTAAGAACACAGCATCAATGGGACTGGATGGTGTCCCAGGCTGCGTCTTACACCAGCCCCAAAAGGAACTACACCCTCACCTACATTCACTGTCCAGACTCAACCTAACCACTGGCTATGTACCCAAAGACTGGCATTCAGCAACAGTCAGCCAGCTCCACAAAGGTGATGCCACAACAGAACCTGGAAACTATTGCCCTATAGGCCTACTCAGCCTGGTCTGCAAGCTATGGAGCAAATGAGCATGGAACCCATAAACAGAGACATTGGGAACCTCCAGACACTGGACTTTACCCAATTTGGCTTTGTTAAAGGCAGATCCTGCCTTCTAAACCTAGTTGACTTCTTTGAAACAGTTACCAAGGACATTGATGGAGGTGAAAGTAATTCACACAGCCCACCTGGACCTCACTAAGGCCTTTGACACCATTCCCCAATATGGCATCATGGACAAGCTTACCAGCTTGAACATTAACCCCTATGTCACAGGATGGGTGGCCAACTGGCTCACAGATCAAACACACATGGTCAGAGTTGTGGGTGCCATGTCTGACTCTAAACCAGTCACAAGTGGCATCCCACAGGTCTTGGTCCTGGGACCCCACCTGTTCAGTAGATACTGCTCAGAGGTACAGGCAAGCACAGGAGGAGTATGGCTGACCAAGTTTGCAGATGACTGCTAACTGTGGTCCATAATCAACTCTACGGCTGACACAGACATCCTCCAGAAGGGTCTTACAGAGACAGATACCTGGTGTCAAAACAATGCCCTCAAGCAGAATGCCAAAAAATGCATAGTCATCCCCTTTGGATAAAACAAAGTGACCACAAATTACCACATAGGTGGTAATCCAGTATGTACGGAGAATGTAATTATGGGCCTGGGGACCCAGGTAGATAGTAAACTCTCCTTTGATGATCACAATGCCAAAGTGTTTAGAAATTCCTTCTAGTAGCCCACCTAATGTCACCCACTTTGTCAAGTCTGATGATGTTACAATCCTACAAATGTACCTGTAGAAAGGAGAACTTTTAGTAATGTGTATAGCGTGTCGTATAAATGTGTATTGCTGTAATACCGTTAGGTAGGGGTTTGAATCCTGTGTTTGCCAATTGTATGAGAGTGTGTGTCTCTTTGGAGAGAAGCAACCTTTTTGAAGACTACTGAAACACCTTAAAAGTGGTTTACTCATCTTTGTCAAGTCTGATGATGTCAGCATCCTACAAATATACCTGTGGAAAGAAGAACTTCTGGTGATGTGTATCGCATGTCGTATAAATGCATACTGCTGCAGTATCGTTAAGTAGGGGTTTGAATCCTACATTTGCCAATTGTAGGAGAGAGTGTGTGTGTGTCTTCTTGGAGAGGAGTAAATTTTTTGAAGACTACTGAAACACCCTAAAAGCGGTATACTCATTTTTGTTAAGTCTGATGATGTCACCATCCTACAAATATACCTGTGGAAAGGCAAACTCCTTGTAATGTGTATAGCATATCATGTAAATGTGTGCTGCTGTAGTATCATAAAGTAGTTTGGTAGTGGT
Organism: Protopterus annectens; assembly: GCF_019279795.1. Lineage (NCBI taxonomy): Eukaryota > Metazoa > Chordata > Ceratodontiformes > Protopteridae > Protopterus > Protopterus annectens. The sequence goes on along the minus strand of NC_056730.1, from coordinate 355,538,326 downwards.
TTAAATCCTGCACTTGTCAACTGTGTGTGTGTGTGTCTCCTTGGAAAGGAGCAATAATTTTGGAGACTACTAAAACACCTTAAAAGTGGTATACCCATCTTTGTCAAGTCTGATGATGTCACCATCCTACAAATATACCTGTGGAAAGAACAGCTCCCAATAATGTGTATAGCATATTGTGTAAATGTGTACTGCTATAATATCATAAAGTAGTTAGGTAGGAGTTTGAATCTTGCACTTGCCAACTGTATGAGAGTGTGTGTCTCCTTGAAGAACAGCAACCTTTTTGAAGACTACTGAATCACCTTAAAAGTGGTATACTCATCTTTGTCAAGTCTGATGATGTCACCATCCTACAAATATACCTGTGGAAAAGAGATCATCCAGTAATGTGTATAGCACATTGTGTAAATGTGTACTGCTGTAATATCATAAAGTAGTTAGACAAGGGGTTTGAATCCTGCCCTTGGTGATTGTGTGTGTGTGACACTGTTGGTCAATGTGCTGTGGTTTTTGCTTTTACTACTGTATGACATATCACAATGACAACAGTATGTGTGTTACACATGTCAGGTAGCTGTTTGGCAAATACATATACATACATGTGACCTCAATTATTTCATAGGTGGGAATCCTGCTTTCTCCATGAACACATATGTTATCTTTGCCAGAGTGTGCTGCCACTTTCCAGACCTTAGGTCACATCTGTATGCTTGTGACAAGCCTAGCCACTGCAGTGATCCCTGGCCTACGTCATCCGTTTCACATACACTCATTACGGTTTCTATTGAATAGTGTGAGTGAGGGTTTATGCCTGAGGTATATTTGAAACCTGTTCAAAAGCAGCAAAGTCTGTCAAAGATGGCTATTTATTATAGGTGTGCAACAACCTTTGTGGATATGCATGCAGACCCCTTATTGCTTATGTGATCCAGAGAGGGATTTACAAAACCCTTTGGAAATGTGGTTATCAAAGGAGAGATGACTTAACACATGGCTCTATGTATACATCTGTACCTGTTCCACATTTTGGGGGCTACTACCTATGTGGTACTCTGGGGATACTATGTTTTGTAAAAGTGGATGACTATGCTTGGGTTTGACACCAGGTATCTGTCTGTATGATACCCTTTTGGAGGATGTGTGTGTCATCTGGAGAATGCATTATAGCCCACAGTATGCATTGCCAAACGTGGCCGGACATATCCCTACTGTGTTTGCTTGTACCTAAGAAAGCTATATGCCAAAAAGGAGTGGTCCCAGGACTGAGTGCAGGTGAATACCACTTGTTACTGGCATAGAATAGTGCTGGAAGGGTGTAGTATCATAAAGTAGTTTGGTATTGTTTCAAACTCCTACCTAACTACTTTATGATATTATAGCAGATATCAAGCCATCATCTAACAATTGTTTATGGGCAGGCTGTTGAGGTTATGTATACTACCAAAATGCAAACCAATGACAGATAGTAACAACAGTATCACCCACAGCACAGTGTCAAACCATGTCATACACACACGTGTACTCAAGTACCAAAATGTGTGTAGTACAATGCATACTGGCCAGCAATAGAAACTATGGAGTGTTAACACTGTCTAATACAGGGCATGTCACCCTGTCCATGTGTCCAATATGCATGTATATGCAGACAGTGCACCTCAACCATGTTCACAAATGTACACCTGCAAATCTGTGCTGCACACATCCCACACTTACTGTCATTCTATAACACATGCTGACAAAACTACATACATAAGCCAAGTGGCACATGGGCAGACAATACACAATTGGAATAAACACTGGTGTAAACAATACTACATTGATAATTATAGCTTTAATGCATCATGCCTGCTCAGCTACACTTTCAAGGATATCATTACACTTTACTGCTGACAACATGCTACACATTAAAACATTGCTATACTGTAATAACGTCACCCTGTGCATCAGCACCATGATAGCCTGTTCCTGCATCAATGTTACAGATGACAAGAGGTGGCACAGGTTTTAATCATATGCACAGGGTGCATTGTTGGTTTGCCAGAGGCCTACATTGAGCCATACAATCGACATGTGTGTGTGAGTGTGTGTGTGTGTGTGAGGGCCAAGAGTACTGTTATGAGCCAATGTGGATGTAATGTGTGCAGGTATGTGTTTGCCCTAGGTGTCTGTTTTATGTGTTTGTGTCTGCATGCACACAGTTCCACCATGTGGCTGCCATATACGGGGATTTGTGGGACAGCTACAGAGTGTACCTGGCAGGCTTTACAGATCACCATCTCTGGCCATGGATACAGGACCTGTGCCTGGCAGGGGTGCTACAGACAGTATCAGGTACTAATCCAGACTGGGTACTATCCTCAGAGGTTGACACATGTCCACTGGATCCAGGTCCCTGCTGGGACTGGCCAGAGCCATGTGCACGTGGTCTTCTAGGATGGTCTATGGACAGCCCCCACCAACATTGCTGAGGCTGGTACTGGCACTACTGGAGCAGGCTATGACTTGATGGACGTCCACAGCGACTGCCAGCTGATGATGTTTCTGGCATATGTCCACGTCAACATCTCAACTGTCCCATACTATCCTGACACATGGACATGACATTGTGGAGGAAATCTAATGTCTCACCCCAACGTCTATCAATGACCTCAGTGTAGTTACGTATGGCAACTGATAGGTCACGGATACTGTCATTTACAGAGGTGTTATGAGCCCTCTGTGCCCTTAGTCCCTGTCTGGTGTACCGCTCCATACGTGCCTGTGCCTCCATGACAGCCTGGAACATGTGTGTGGTTGTAAGAGTTGTGGCACATCTGCCAGGGGCATGATGACCAACAGTGCTCTGATGAGAACCCCTGGGCATCTGCCTATGTGGTACCATTCCAGATATCTGGCTATGGCTGTTGTGTCCTGATGCATGTGCCATAGATACCACACTGTCCTGGCCAGTGCCAACTGTACACTGTCCCTCTGCTAAGGGCATTGGTGATGATGGATGTACAGGCAGTATGACTGTGTGCATGGGTGGGGTGGAGACTTGTGTACTGTCAACTGGTGGCCCAACAACAGACCCTGCCAAACCTGCCTGTACCTCAACACACCTATCCTCATTATCACTATCTGTGTCAGTGACATCAGGTTCCCTGCTGCACTGAGCCAGCCCCACCTCAGCACCTGTGAGAAGAAAACAGGAAACACACTTTAAGACCCGTACATGATGTCAGACCACATGCACACATGCACATGCACAAACGCACATGCACTTGCACACATGCACATGTGCACATGCACACATGGACACATGCACATGCGCACATGCACACATGCACATGCACACATGCACACACACAAATACACTCCTCACTAAAGCTGACAGACAAACACACACAGACACACAGACACACACACACCACTGGCAATCTCAGAACATACTCAATAGCAGTTGATGGTGGGGTACAGTATCACAAGCAAAACAGTCATAAAACACATGTCAGCATGCAGGACATGTGTTGTTCAACAGCATGCAGTGCAAGTGTAGACAGTCCTTGTTACTAACATTATACATGGCTTTGATGCATGTGTTTTGTTGTTCAGTGATTGGCCTCTCCCTGGAATGCAATGCATACATGGACACAACATTGCTGTGCAAGTATTCAAAACTCTATAATGTACTCTGCACCATCACTCACAGGTCTACATACCATGGCTGGATGTGTATCTGTGTGTCACATAGATATCCAACTCTGATTAGAGCCTCTGTGTCTTTAACAAATAATTGTGGACACAGTTTTAGCTCATGCATGATGTGTATACACACAAGATCAGTAGTGCATGTATAACTGATGGAATACCATTGGTCCACATACCCAATTTACAGTAGTTATGGTGAGTGTAGATCATATTGTTGACATGCCAGTGTCATCCATGACATGGCATGCTAAAACACAACTGCAAGTTTAAACATCACACATACCCAATGTGTGCCATATGACCTAGCCTCTCAATAGCATCACAAGACATATATGTGTCAGTTGTTCATAGGTTCATAGGTTCATAGGTAGGTACTAGGCTATCGGCCCAATGGCCTACGTAAGCCTAGCCAACAAGGTTCCCTGGCTTACGCCACCCAAGAAAGTTATTTTCCTGTGCCACTGTCGAGCAGAGAAACAGAAGTGATCCCCGGGGTGTATTTCCTATAGGTTCATAGGTAGGTACTAGGCTATTGCCTAGTACATTTGCACCATTGTGCAAATGGTGATTGGTATGCATATTGTTTAGAGGTGCATATGTTTACACACACACAACATTGAGGTGTATAGCAATGAAAGCTATGTGTAGTACTGTGGTTACAATAACTGGATGGGGTGTAGTACCATAAGCCATCATCATGAAGCATCATGTGGTCACTCAAGACTACAAATGTGTCCCAAACCAGCACCTATCATGCTGTACCAGAACTGCACTACCATGGCTACATTCACCATTTCACAACCAGTTGTTACATGGGTTTGTAAGGAGGCCAATAAGGAGCATTCCCTAACATGAATGTGTTGTGTGTTGCAGAGTGTTTCTCTTCCCCATGATAGGCCTCTACCCCTCAGGTATATTATGTGTGCTGTGTGGATGACATTTGGGATACTGGAGTGTGACGTTACAGAGGGTTTGTGAATCCTTCATGTGTAGCATGTTAACATGTTCTGTATATGACATAGTTGTGTATGTTATGTGCGTGTTGTGTATCGACTCTGCCTATCCAATGGTCACTACAGTGTAGCAACATTTGTTTGAGATGGTCTGTGTATTGCATGTATTTGAGGCAGCTAATCACATTAGTGAGATGTGCATGGTCTCACAGCAAACATGCACAGCATGCATTATGGGTAGGTGTGTTACATGTGTACATGGCCTACACCTTAACTATGACATGCACTTTTTATTTACAATAATAAATGTAGAACAAACTCACCGGCATCTGTCCACTGCCTTGCTGTCACACCAGTGTTACCTACATAGATATGAGACAGTTTGTCAGTGGCAACAACTGTGGCATTGCTACTGTGGGTTTGCAGTCTAACAGTAGAACAACAGTTTACATTCACAGGCCTTCAGATTATGTTCCAAATGATCAGTATTGCACAACAACAGGCTCCACATCTTCTAACTACACAGTACACATATGCATGATCTACCAATAGAAGTAACAGTAGTCTACAGATATGCCATGTTACCTGCATGCTCCATGTGTTCTTGCTGGGTGGCACCAACCTCCATCATGGAAAATGTCTGCTGCTGTTGTTGTTGGGCAGGTGCCACCAGGCTCAGGAGCAGCTCCTCCACTCTGGTGAGGGGGGGTGGATGTTAACCCCACCATCTCTTGCAAGCTGTTGTCTCCATACATCAGAGGCATGCTGATGGACATGTCTAAGTAGATCACTGCAATGGTGGTGTACCTGCTCATATGTCCAGTTATGCAGGCCTACCTCGTTTACCCTCCGGACAACATCTTGCCACATTGCAGTATGCTCCTGCTGGTCTTGGCTGGTTCTGGAGAATAGTAGGCTGTAGTGCTGAATCATACAGCTGGTAAGAATCTCATCTTCAGCATTACTGTAGCTAGGATTTCTACGGTGTGCCATGATCCCTGGAAGACATAAAGAAAAAATATGTATGAGCAAGTCATATGGCACATTTACGTTCATAGATTCATAGGTTCATACTTGGCTATCTGCCCAAGGGCATTTATAAGCCTAGCCAGAGTGTGTTTGGCTTTCACCACCCATTTTAAATTAATTTTGCTATGTCCTTTTTCGAGGTTAGTATACTGTGCCTCTGTCTAACAGTGACACAGAAGTGATACTCGGGGTAAACCTACTATCTCCCATCCACTCATCAAGATTCCTCTTGAAGAGAGTCACTGAGGGACTCTGCCTTACCTGGACTGGGATTTTATTCCAGAGTGAAGGGAGCCTCTGGGTTATGAATCTGTCCCTCCAGCATGTCCTATTTATTTCAGTGCTGAGGTTCAAGTCTCTCGAGCGCGTAGCTCGATGGGATTTGGATTTTCTGAGGTGCAGCATGTCCATTAATTCCGGGTTGGACATGGCTTTATACATCAGGCACAGATCGCCTCTGAGCAGGCGGTATGCCACTGAGTAGAGCTGGAGTTTCTTTAACTGGGCAGCATATGGCATCTGTTTGAGCCCTTTGATCCTCTTGGTGAGGTACTTTTGGGGTCTTTCCAGTTGCTGCAGGTGTCTGGTAAGGTGCATCCCAAATGGGGGTAATTATTTAATAATTTAACATTATACAGTACAGATATCACTGAACTGCCATATATAGCAACCTATTAGCTGACTGAGATTAAATACTTTCACTACTACTTATCAGTGCTCACCCCACAACTGCTTGAAAGTGCCTGGCACGCTCTGTATAATAAACCATGTTCTGCACAGCAACAAAATAAAATCACTATATAAGACTATACAAGAGTACCTGGCACACTGTATGCAACACAATGCACCACCTAGCCACAGCAGATATAGATCAAGCCAATGCATAAAGAAATATGTCATCCATCGCAATGTTTGTAAGGTCCAGTTACAGTATTACCATTATACCACACAGCTTGTTGATGGCAAACCCGTGGCCAAAATATGTGCACAATTGTGAATATAGATGGCATACTGCTGTAGTAAACGACAAATGTTGCTAGATACGCAGTTATATATTGTAACACACATATGACAGAGGACATGTTACAGGCATACCCACACACACATCAGACATAATTACAAGACACAAAGGTATGGCAACCCAGATAAGCTTTACGTGCGTACCATACAGTACTGTGTGTCAGTACTTACAAAACCTTAAGCTTGAGGAATGTAATCTGTGATGACTACAGGGACCACACAAAACAGTGGTCCCAAGCAATGTGGACATACACCATACTTTGCTGTTTAGGCCTAGAGCTTCAAGTAGTACTACAGTACATACAGGATTTGGATTCAACATCAGTACCAATCAGTAAGCATACATGTAGTGCTTTAGCCTCCAATGACACACCCCAGTTAACACCAAGGGACTATATCTAACTGTATGCCATAGTGCTTTGTCTGCCTAGCAACAGCATACACAGCTTTTGCTGGGATCAAAGCAAGGACCCATAATACCATGACAGAAACAGTTTCTTGCTAAGCTATCCCACAAATACACATCTTTGACATATTCACCAACACATTGACCATCGCACTCAGTCAACTTTACGTAGCATCTATTGCAACAAGTAGATGTGAGTGTGTATGAGTATATGTGACTCTGTGTGTGTGTGTGTGTGTGTGTGTGTGTGTGTGTGTGTGTGTGTGTGTATCTATCTATATATATATATATATATATATATATATATGTGTACACATACATATACACATCCATTGGTGTACATATACATATGCATATAGGCACATATACAGTCCACCTTTCATGGTGAGAATATCAATTATACAAAGGATGTGAGGTGTACAGTAATGTAATAATATTGCACAGTCTTGTGAGAAATGCATTGAAAGTGTTCACAGCCCAGGTAGCTTTAGCAGGCCTCACTGGCTGCAACATTGCCAACTGAACAAAACACCCACAGTGTTTAAACACCACATGTCATATACCAGCACTGTATGCTGTCTTGTTTGTCACACACTAAAACCTACATACAAATATGCAAATAACAACCTTCACCAACATATATGTCCACCCTTCACAAACAGTTGCAATATGTCCTTTGCTCTATGCACATATACAGATGTTAATATATATGACACATATATATCTCTTTGTATATATGTGCCATACACACACAAGGTCCACACTATTGTAAGTCCCTGGACCTCACAGCTGAACTGTTGGGCCTTGCTGTAACATGAACAGGTGTCACATGTGAACACACAGTAATATTAGAGGGGGTATATATAGCTCCAAATACTAGATTAGCATACTAGCCTGGTACAGCAGTTGTCAATGCTAAGCTACACTTTAATATGACTATCATGTTTGCGTTACTCTGTCACAACCATGTTTATATAAATGTTTGCGCTAATCCCCCAAGCAGCCATTGGCCACACTACTGTACAGAACACAGATGACATGGATCAGATGTTTGACATTTAATGCTGAGCTACACATTTCACAGTTATGTCCCACTGCCCACAGGTACACACTGAATTGTCCATGGTAGTAGTTAAGCAGGACATCTGTGCATTGATACGTACTGCTGCCACATATGAATAGTTCACATTATGTAGAGTACTCTTCAAAAACATCTACTACATGCCAGTAAATACATATCTGTTACATACCTTTCCTTTGTATGAGTTGATATTATTTCGTTTTCTTTTTCCTTTTGCTTTTAACTGTCTCTCTCTCTCTCTCTCTCTCTCTCTCTCTGTCTCTCTCTGTCAGTCTCTGCAATAGAGTGATTGAGTTTGTTGGCAGCAATCACAGCCTCCTTTTATAGGTATTTGCACATGTGCATGTGATGACCTCTGCACCAATTGGTGGCCACCATTTGCTAATTGCATGCAGCCTGCTGTGTGGTAATTGCAGTAATCACTGTCATAGCAACCCAATGCTATAAATTGCTAACTCAGGTAGGCGTGGCCCTTTCAGCTTTCCAAGATGGGGATCATGCTTGTTTGCTGTGGACATCGTTGCTTAAGGCAGAAGGTTGGTATAGTTCTTATATCTTAAGCCAGGGGTGTAGCCAGTGATTTAAATGTTGTACTTGGACCTGAATGTTGCTGCTTCCAGTACACACTTGTCAGTGTAGAATTGTACTCACCCCTCAAAATGCTAACCCAAGATACATGGGAATATGTACTTTCTTTTCTAATTGTACAATTGACTGCCATACAAAACTAGTTATTGAGATGTATTTCTTTGGCACATGAATTGTTTGTGAACTGCTATACTGTGAATATTAATTTACTCACTTCTGAACATGTTGTGCTTTTTTAGTGTTGACATTAGCACAGGCTGCTCAAGAAAACTGGACAAATTTCAGTACTGAGTATGCCTATCTACATCCTTGGTAGATCCTGAACACACAGGCATATTCTACATTTGGGTAGGGGTGCAGGAGTACAGAGTGCATTATGCATTATTGTGTGAATTTTATCTTGCTGGAGTTAAAGGGTTGCTGTGTACCTGTTAGTTTATCAAGGCAAGTAGTCTATCTGCGTAGCTCCCAACTGTGGACCTATCCACATGGCAGCCAGAGGTTAGCCTGTTATTCTTTGTCTGTGCACCACACCAGTCTTTTTAGCACTGGAACAATGGCATTGTTACAGTTGGTTGCTACCAGTACATGGCTACATCCTTTTGTATTTCAGTCTTGTACTCCTACATAAGGGTATGCTTCTGGATCTCCTTCCAAAGCTATTTGCACAGTGTGTAACAGCAGAAAAGCTGATATGCCTGTGTGTTTCTGCCTCTGCCAGGCCTCTCAAACACTCAGGTACATATTTGAACAGATTCAGGGAAAAGTAGGTAAAAGTGGGGTACACCTTTAAAATATTAGTGCCATTAAGTTGAGACTTTGAGAGAACCAGAGCATATGGATTAATACACCTTTTCTGAAGTACAAGCAATGTCTAACTCTTACTTATTGTCATTATTCATTAAGTGTAATTCACCACCTTTCTGGCCAATGTAAATACTTTTTAGAGGGATTCAGAGGGACACAGTTAAAATTTGTTTCAAAATCAGGAACATCCCTGAAAATTAGGCACAGTTGGGAGGTATGGTCTCTGCCCTAATCATATATGCCAGTGTTTATACTGCTATGGTACCCTGTGGGGGTTGTAAAGTGTTTCTGTAACATTATTTCCTGCTAGAATGGCTGCTTCTCTTATCACAGTCATGTAATGCAATTCAACAACAACTGCTGGTAAAGATCCACAGAACAAGTTGTGTGTTATGGCATTCCTATTTTTCCTTTACATTCCCTCACTCTGATGCATAATATATTTATTTCAGCACCAACTTGTTGTATATCTACCTTGGCTTAGTGGTACTTCATGCAGTGCAGTGTGTACAAGGTCCTGGGTTCGAGACTGACAGTGGTGTTATATTTTGCTGCTGAACAGAACAAGGGCCCTCACATACAGAGTGACTAAGGCATTTTTAAGCAGTTGTAAGTGGGTTTGCATGGGTTTGTGCGATGCTTAGCAATGCTTAGCTAAGTGCAAACAAGCGCACAATCGCGCAAACCCGCTAACTACTGCTTAAAAGTGCTTACTTCCGCTAACCCCCGCGCTCCTTTCTTTGAAAGAAAAGAAAATGGGGAGATAGGAAAGTGGTGAAAAAGGGACACAAAGAGGGAAAGACAGTAGGGAAAACAGCTTGGGATGTGCAGGACGGGTGTAGAGAAGGTCCATAGCTGCCCATTTCTTTAACAGCAACAGCTGTGCATATGCAATAAATTTGGAGGGAAATATGAAACTTTCCACCCCTGAGAGAGGGGTGAGGACAACAAAGTATGTTGTACTGCCAATTAAATTACATTTTATGTGTCCAGCGGACATGTGTGCAAAATGGGCATCTATGTATGGGGCGTAATTTTTTTTTTGAGAGCAGATTGCCCTTTTTTTTTTTTTCAGGTGAGAGTGGAATGTGGGGTAGGTATATTTGGGGAGGTAGGTTGGGGAGGTAAAAAGACAAGACAAACAAGACGCATGCAGAATATGACATGTGGTGGGTGAACGCCATTGACGGGGAAGGATGTTTGGAAATCACAAGCCCATGAGCCCACAGATGGCAGCAGTGGAACTGAGATCCCCACCCATGGGCAGTCACCACTGCGCCTTCACAGCCCAGAGTGTGGCTGTGCTGGGGGCTGTGTAGAAGGGGCAGGCTCACCCATGAGTCATGCCACTCATGCCTCAAGCTGGCATAGAGGATCAGTGACAGAACGCTCGATCTCTCAACGCACCACAGCCCAGACCGTTCTGAGGGTGATAGGTGGCCCTCCTTTGCCCACGTTTGCATGGGAGGGACGAGCCCCATCCCCTGCAGTGCTTCCACCTGAAGGTGGCACAGGGCCAATGGAGGAGGAGGTTCCAGGCTGGGCACTGGACCTGCTGGTGCCAGGTGCCATCGCCAGCTCAGGTGGGACAGGTGGGTCGCCTGGGACCAGCCTTCACATACATTCTATGTTTTGAAGGATTTAATGAAAATATGTGTTAGTAACAGTCAACAGCATTCCCAATTATTTATAACAGCATGCAGAAGTATTCCCATTAACCCAACACACCAGAGTTCCAACAGTTGAACAGCAAGCATAACAAATGCATATATAGAACAACAGTGGACATTACAACAGCATGCAGGTTTAATTGATGGCATGAGGCCACCAGTATTGTGGTATTTGAACTGGGCACATGCATTGAAATAAATGCAGATATTTATAAACCAATAGGACATATGTCCCAACAAATGTTTTGAGGTTAGACATACCCATTGAGGTGTGGAATTGCATTTTTATGCACATACAGTAGGGTGGAAAAAGATATCTCCATTAACAACTTATATATCCTTCTAGTTTACACTAAATTCCTATTAACTGCAGTTATATGTCCCCTACATGTATTATTACACTACCCAAGTGTCCTTAAATTGTGAAATGGGTTTTACTAGATCTTTATATACATGAGCTGTATCTGACATACAAACTGTCTGGGATGCAGATGTTACTGCTACATATTTTGTGAGTTGCTCAGACACACTACTGCTGAGATGGTACACTGACAGCTCTACTTTCCTATAATTATCTAGATATGTTCAGGTCAAATTATCATTCATATGTTAACAGCTCCCTACATTTCTGGCAGCACACTGACATTTCTGGGGAACACAATACCAAGCTACTCATGTGCCAGATTAACCTGTACGTGCTGGGCATGAGCCAACAGTTGAGGACTGTAAATATGCTTAAAAGCTACTGGCACCCCCTTCATCCACTTTATATGGACCTATCCAAGTTTGGTTTAATAGCGCTTAATACAACAGTACTATTTCTATAATGCAAGAGTACAACATATCAAAGAAAATGACACAGACACACTCCAGGAATTATACCTTTATTAAAGACTTAAAACACTTTTCTAGAGGCTTTCTCATTTATTTTATATAACAGTACATGCAGAATAATTATTAAAGAATTACTATACCTTTATTTATTGGGTTAAAACACTTTTTTTCAGGCTCTCTCATTTATTTTATATAACAGTACATGCAGAATAATTACTAACCTGCCTGGTGGTGCAGCCTTAGCAGCCTATCTGCATAGGCTTGCTGGTTCGCAGCATGGACACCTGCAGCTGTGAAGTAAATGAAGTGATATTGAGACATACCTATCCATAGTATAGACTAGAACAGCAATTCTTACATACTTAATTCCATGGCTACTTACTCAGTAGTGGGGCATTTTCCATCCCATGGGCCTCCTGGATCCACTGGTCCAGTTGATCCTTCTTGCATCTCTTCAGGTCTGAGATGTGGTGTCTGACCTGCTCACCAGTCCGAGGGATGCCTGTGGCACTGGTGAGTTCATGAGCTAGACGGTTCCAGGCTTCCGCTTTGTATTGGGTGCCCTGGTACTGGCCCTGCAGGAGTCTATCCTCATGATTATGGACAAGGAGCCAAACCATTACTTTTGACTCCTCAATGCCCCAACGTTGCGCTTGAAATCGAGAGCCCTCTCCAGCACCGGCCATGCTGCCTGCAGATGGGAGTTACAACCAGTTATGGCAAGTATTCCCGCCTATGGAGCTTAACTATGCCTCATTTACTGCACTTATTTGTGATTGGCCAGTTTTGAAAAAACTCAGCTGAAGGCACATCTGCTTAGCAATGGGTAAACTTCCATTGATATGTATGTGTGTGTTGAAAGTGCATGGATGTGAAATGCTGTCGTGGCTTAGTGGTTCAGTACTGTGATTATGGTGCACAGTATCTTGGGTTTGAGCCCTGTCATTGCTTTTTATTTTACTACTGGCCAGACCGGCTAGGAGGTGTGGTGCTGTTTAGCCGACTTTGCTCAACTTTGCCCGACGTTGCTCTACGTTGCTCGACGTTGCCCGATGTTGTGCTGGTTAGCGTGGAGCGCAACTCCACGCAAACATGTTCTGTTTGTGCTAGTTGCCGCGATACGCAGCCACACGCAAAGCCATTGTGCTAGTTAATGCAGTGCTCAGCTACGAGCAATTACATTTAAATATGCTTAATACTGGTAAACTTTGCTTAGCAGTGCTTCACATTGCTTAAGATACATTACTTATGCATCCATCAGTATGAATAATCATTTCACCTTCATATATATATATATATATATATATATATATATATATATATATATATAAAATTCATTCACTACTACATAGGTCATTTCAATGCTTTTTACAAAAATTTAAATGATAAATGTCAGGAATTATTTTTATATACAGATTTCCAACAGAAAATAGAAGGGGGAGTGGTGGGAATCGAACCGTGAATGCCTCCTCTTTGTGCGAAGGCTCTACCACTATGCTATTACTATTTTGCTTAATTTGCATATAAGTTTCTTATTATACTCTTCGGTGTCTAAACTGCTAACTGTAGCTAAGCAATGGGAAACCCGCGCAAATACGGGCAGCTATATTGGAAATAATAAAAAATAATAATTTTTACATTTTATAATTGTACAGGGGTTTAGAATGTGGGGGAGTGTAGTGTTGGGTATGTACACATTTGAGCAGACTCGCTCATGTAAGTAGACATTTCCCGAGTGTCAGACTTGCAGGGGCGTGGATATTTGGACTGCTCGGCAGTCTGACATGCCCCCTGCACTCGTGCATGCTCCATGTTAACCTTAGAGTTGAGGCAGCATGCCCTCATTAAAATGCATGGCGCGCTGCCATCTTACTCTTAGACTGGCTGTTCCATGTAAGACTAATCTAGTCTTACACGGAGGATTAGTGAATCCTGGGGAGTATAATAACAATTGCTAAAACCTTTCTGAATAGATCAAGTTTTCCAATCCACTGATCTTTCTAGTTAGGAATCATACCCTTTCATTTGCTTTCAGATGATTTGTCCAAAGTCTACTAAATGCAGCACGGTATTCAGCAGTGGCTTTATCAGGAAGGTATGAAGTGTTACAGTGATCACCCTTGACGCATGCCCTACAGAATATGTTTTTCTAACTATGGCAGATACACAATGGTCAAAATTTTTATGTTGTCTATGTCTACTTTTACCTCAAGATGTTTAATGATGGCATCATTTATTGTGATCTGACAGTTTATTTAACTATTACAACGTCCTCCCTTTTTGCTAGGTCTCACAATGCTAGTATATCAGCCACTTTATTTGAACATGCACTCTGCACAACAGTAGAGAAAAATGAAATAATCAATTTTCTAATTAAGTGAAGTCCTACATGGACCATCTCCAAGCCTTATTGTCATATTCAGTCTTTTACGTGCTGCCAAGAAGTCACTAGTGTCTGCAATACAAAGCATCTTCCAACCCATTACTGATGACTTACTTCATGTTCACAAGTCAAATGGTATTGGAAGTACTCAATCCAGTGACCTAAATCTCTTCTGCAACATTAAAAGAACAGGAGGGACAGGTGCATCTCACACTAGATACCACTGCTCTGGAACAGACTCCCCATCCACATAAAAAAAAAAACTCATCCTTGACCCCATTCAAGTGTAACTTTGATTAATTGATGGAAAATAGGAAATTTACCACAGTACTCCACCTGGACAGGGACAGATCCTAAATGCTTTATCCCAACGCATGGGTCCCCATCCAAATGTCTATTTGTTTTTGATCCCCTCAGACCGTATTGTTACTAGCCTGACCCCCAGTGTCCTAGCAGTATGAGTCATCTGTGTTTCTTTATGACCTATCCAGTTCCCTTTCCCCGCCCCACTCTTTGGACCATGCTCCTTTTAAGGAGTATATCAATGAGCATCCTCCCATCTGACATAAGCATGCTCATCCCTTCCTTGTCACTCTGTCACTCAACTGAGCCACTAATCAGACCTGGTTCGGCTGGGTCATAGATAGGGCTTTATCCATCCTTGCCACCAGTGGGGCTGCAAATGTCAAATGTAGAGCTCTTAGAAAGGGTTCAGTGAATCTAAACTCCAATGGCATAGGTTAAATTTACTCATCAAATGGGATAATACTCATCAAATGGGATAATTGACTAGGTTTAAAATTACCCATAAGGGCAGCTAGTCTAGCACAAACCAATCAACCTACTAAAGCTCCATGGTTCTGTCATCACAGATTTGCACTAAATTGCTTGTGAAAGTATAAACTATATTTCCCCTTTAAAGGAACTGACAAGTAAGCACTTGTTAATACAAAAGTGTCATAATCTTTGATAATTATTTCTGATATGTGCACATTAGAGTAAAACATGACAAATCATAAAAAAATGAACATTCTATGGACTGAATTATAAAAACAAAATGTCATTATCTTACACAGTGTACTAAAGTAAAAAACGTTTTGGACATCCCAATACATTTAAACATATATTTTAATTGACAGCCTTGTATGCAAGCTTTCTACTACAGTGGTAGTGGTTGTGTATAGTCAGCTACTGGTATGGTGTGAACACTGTTCATAAATTGTACCATGGCAGGTATATCCCTCAGTACTCCATTTCATAGTACATTTCAGGACTGCCTAGTCTGTGTGCCAAGTAAAATAATTAATCTACAAGTATGGGTAGACATCAAGGACCAATATAGTAGAATAACCCAGTGGAAGAATGCTGTTGCCTAACAATCCTTGTATGGAAACCTCTAATACTTATACATGTCTACCTACATATCATTCATATGCATTTATTTTTCCACATAGTTTGTATAGTTTCTTTTGCTTATTGTATTAATTTTGTACCATATTTTGAGGTTGAGAAAATAAAAGAGCTCAGAGGTAAAACTGTAGCTTTTAAAAAAGTAAGTTGGTATACGAGGGGCTTTGAGGAAATGTCATTTCAGTGTTGAGTTTTAGAAGTGAAGCCTATTGTTTAATTACACTGCTGAACTTTCCATCACCTAGTCCACTGTCAGTGACACCCTATCAATCCCACTGATGTTTTTTGGTGTTGCCATAGCACATTAAGAGTTAGAGTTCTAACATCTGCGTACCATACACATGCTGTTATTCCCCATACCTCATCGGCACCTTTTATCTCTAAACTATCACTCTGCTGATGATCACAGTAAGATAACCTGTAAATAAGCTTCCAAACCCAGATAAGGTGAGGGGGCAGTGCTGATGCCTGCAGCAGCAGATGTGAAAGTGATTACTGACAGAACTATGGGAACTGTTTGGCTGAGACAAAAAAAACATATGTGACAGATACGCTATAAGAAAAAGTCATGTCACACAACACCATATCGTGAACAGAACCATTGCTTATGTCTCTGATCACTGGTTCTGAAATCAGGCATCTCATGTTAACTGGGTCTCAGTTCAGTGGCAGTACCAAAGTTGTCAGTGGTTCTCTCCAGATGG
The DNA here is from genome assembly GCF_019279795.1 of Protopterus annectens. Lineage (NCBI taxonomy): Eukaryota > Metazoa > Chordata > Ceratodontiformes > Protopteridae > Protopterus > Protopterus annectens. Next base: position 355,521,748 of record NC_056730.1, on the reverse strand, counting down.
GCAATAAAAGCATTAATATTATCAGGACTCTATTGGGTAGCACAATGGTGCAGCAGTCTTGTCATCTGACAAGAGGTTTCTGGGTTCGACTGTTGGCTGGGGTGCCTTCTGTGCAGAGTCTGCATGTCCTCTCTGTCTTTGCGTGGGTTTCCTCCCACATCCTTGGCTGCAGATGATTGTCACTGTTAAAGTGATACCCCAATGCCATGGGAAAAAGGGGTTGTGGATGTATTAATAGCACTCTTGTATTGTATCCAACAGATAAAGTTCCTATTTACACAAATCTTTTCTCTCAGGTGAAACATCTAAAATGTCAATAGCATATGAAATTTAAATATTACAGATAAGCAAAGTAAAGACTGTAAGAAATATTTATCCCCATTGCTTCAGATGACACACTAGTTAGTGCAAAATTAACAAGAAGTGAATGACAGTATTGCCATGGAAAAATGCTAAGGATAAAAACATGTTGAGGTGTTACACGTTGTTTTAACTCAGTGGATATCCAAAGAAGATTGTTAGAGGACAGATGTGTTTTCCGTACAGGCCCTTAAGTTTATAAAAGTTATTCACTTTTGACTCCTGCAAAGAGAGCTAATTAAGGGGATGCTTTGATTAAATAAGAAAAGCAAAGCAAAAGTTTACCATGTGATGACTCTAGCACATAAGCCCAAAACTTCACTGAAAAAAGCATCTGAATGACACTGGTCTAAGTACCCTCCTGCCCCAGGAAGTGACTGGCTCACAGCTTGGACCCAAGAAGTTAGGATAGGGATGTCTACCTTCACTAAAAAGCCAGTTTCTAGCAGAGTACCTTGGGGCTCAGTGCTGGGGCTGCTCCTGTTTGGCATCTTCTTCTCTGAAGTCAAGGTTGACATTAAAAGTCCCTGTCTAACCAAGTTTGCAGATGATCGCAAACTAGGCACAGTCATTGAATCCCCGCATGACACAAATACCTCCCAGGAAGGCCTGACACAGACTAACAACAGACACCCAAGATATAGTCTGAAACTCATTGAACAGAAGTGCATTATAGTGTCTGCTAGTAAGATCGCCTTCTCTGCAAATTGCTACCTCGCTAATACACCTCTAAGAGCAGACCAAGTGGTCGAGCATCTGGAAACACATGTAAACAGTGACTTGAACTTTGTTCATCTTGTGTCTACTGCAGTAAGGAAATTATTCTAAGTTGCACAATCTGTAAGCAAGGGTATGTCATTTAGGTCCAAAGATGTCATTGTCCCATTGTACTTGTTCCTCATTAGACCAATCATTAAGTACAAAGCTCCCTTCAATATGTACCTGACCAGGTATAAAATAAATACATGCTGTACAAAGCAAGTGCTGTGCAAACCACCTCAAAGCCTTGTCCTTATGCTCAGTCTCCTAAAGGCTGCTGAGACGTGACCTGCGTGTGGCTTACAAAGAATCCTCTGATCCAGACTTAATGGACCTGTTGCACATACACAAAAATAAATGGCATCAGTAACACGATCCAGGGACCTAAACCTTATTTGCAGCATAAGTACGACATGCTGGAGGGACAGGTATGTGTCTCATAGGCTACCCTTTCTCTGGAACAGGCTTCCCATGCATGTGAAACATAGTTCTTCCCTTTACTTCTTCAAGCACAAATTAGATTAGTGGATGAGGAATCATAAATTTACCCCTGGTCTGGCACCTGTGTATCAATTAGAGAGAAGATGCTTGCAGAGCCTATCCAAATTATGGTTCACCTTCATATGATCGAATTTCTCTAAACTCGAAAGTCATAAACTCGAAACCAGAACCTTGAATTTAGAGAAACTCAAACACATGAAAGGGAAAAAAAAAAATTAACACCTTTAAATGCTTTCACAGGGGGGCTTTGTCGCCCTGCACCCCCCAAATGGGGGGCTATGCTCCCCACACAACCCCTACTTAAATATACCTACTCCGAGATCACACTATAGTGAAGGAAAGGGAAATCTCCCATTCCGCGCTATACGCGTAAGCGCAAAACAGAAGATTTTCTATTCCTCCGCTATAGTACGGTCACGGAACATTCACATTTAAACTGCTAGGGTACAGGGGGACCTGGCCCCCTGCAATAAGGTAAGTTAACTTTTTATTTTTTTAAACCTAAGGCTCCCATTCACAATTTCGAGTGAATGGAAGTTTGAGATTCTGGTCTCGAGATTATGAATTTCGAGCTTCCATCCATTTGATCTTGTGAAGTGGAACCCCAAATTATATATACCACACACACTAATTAAGGAAACTAATCCTGTCCAGTACTTCTGGTATGCATGGCGAGGTCATTTAGGCTCACCAGCTCTTATCCTATGACACCATCTCTTATCCTATGATCCTATTATTCTTCATCCATTAAGCCACTTAGTTGTGACCTTTTAATTTCCTGACTAAAATTTGCTCAAACATACATCTACCCACTACATGTATCATTATATACATTCTTGATAAACAGTCCACTAATATCAATTTAATTTCAACATTTGAAATGTGCTCAGTCTTCCATCCACCCTGACATGCATCCTTCCTCATTTTGGATTTACTTTATGTTCCAGCCTGTTTTTGCACCCTTGCTTGATCATATTCATTCATTTTATTTCCCATCAGAATCCTAACAGAAGGGAAGGAGATATACATAGTACCATTTCACATTCCATAAAGCA
>NC_056730.1:355391573-355514073 GCF_019279795.1 Protopterus annectens | reverse complement strand
TTTTAATATAATTCATGACTTTTTCTTTTTTGTATATATCTGTGACACCATTCACATTTAAAGATAATATGAAAAGTGTCATTATGATAAGAAGTTATTCTTCCTACCTGATACGTATGACAGATTTTTATAAATGTCTAGTTTCAGCATTTTTGTTACATGCATACACTGTTTGGCAGGTTGACCTTTTTATAGTCATTTCTTGTCATATCCATATGAACCTATGTCACATCTTACAGAACTTTTTTTTAATGAAATAATGAAAAGCCTCAAAAAAAAACAAACACACCCCAGAACACCCCCCAAACCTACAAACTTTATACTAACACATACAACTATGTACATCTTCAAATAGTGTAGCTTATTCCCTCCTAGTAGAACAATTGTTCCAGACTGGCAGCCACACTGACAGGCTTGAATTAACCTATAATGAAGGTTAGCCATGCTAAGACACATGATGCAGCCTGTGCTTCTACTTTCACTGTATACTGTCTGTTTTTGTGTTATCTTTATGCCTCCCATATATAGAAAAGAACTTGAATGCTTTCAGAAAACGTTATCTCCTAGCCATTGAAAAAAATATGTATTCTCTTTTTATTTCCCCCTTATCAGATTGTATTCATAGAAACATAAGAACCGGATACACAGTTGCCTTGCACTACACATATTGCACAGTGAATATTTATTTGCCAGAGGGAAACTTTTCATAATATTCAGTGTTCTTTTATTTAATTGCTTCTCCATAAAACATGCTACTAAGTCAAAACAAGGGCCTTAATCCAATCATTCTCCTATGCTAAAGTAAGAAAAAGCATATCATTTTTTTTCTTATAGCATGCTCTTTTATCCAGGCTTTCTTTTCTTTTTACATTGCTGTTTCTATATTTCTTAAAACTGAACAAGAAGAGAGAAAGAAGAAGGAAAAAATAAAGGCACCTGTTTCCTTTAATATCCCTATTACAGTCAAAGTAACTAAAAAAGTTTTACTTTATAGTATGTAGTATATGGCATGTATTACAAAAATACTTTTAAGAAGAAAATTTTGTTTTACTTAACTAACTCTTTTCTTCCTCTTTCCTAAATGTTCTTCCAAGCAGTAATGACATGAGGTAGGGCTTCTGCTTTGGAATCCCATACAAGTTTAACGAGGTCAAAAAAGAACAGTATTTCCAGGTTTTCTTGTTCCATCATACTTCACAAATGTAATAAATGCTTTGTAATTTCACATGTATACATCACTTTTAGAGTTGCTGATTTTCTTCTGCTCCAACATATTTCTGGTTTTTCTAGTCAACAATTGTGCTTTTTCCTCTCTCAAGCATTTTCCTTTGGAACATTGGAAACAGTTTCACTGGCATAGCCTCTCTATGGGTTTTATTATTAGAAGAATAAGAAGGAAAATCCCCTTCTGTTTGACAGATAACTTTTTGTCAGACAAAATTTTGTATTTTCTGCTTGGCATGTTCTGCATCAAAAATTATTTTCACCCTCCAGTTAAAAATATTCTGAAAATAGCTGGATACATCAGCTTGAATATCACATTTGCTTCCTGACATTCCCTGATTGCTGGAAAATATTTATTCACTTCTGCCAAATACTCAGCTGTCTCCCACTTTTACTACTTTGTCTTTCTGCCACAGTTTTGTCAGAATCAACTCCTTCTGCTGTTAGAATGGCATCTTTACTATTGAAGGTCTGTGCGGCCTTCTTATGGCCAGGTTTGGAGCATACACACTATGTGACCTATTGATTAATAACTCCTGCTGTGGAATATTAGTCCAGTTGCTTATTTGTGCTTTCATAAAATTAATTCAGTCTGTTGCTTCCAGTTTCTCTAGAACAGCAGGAAATCTTGGGTTTTCTCTATGTGCTGTCCTCTAATTCTACCATTTTTTGAAATATCTCTTCTTGAGCAAGTTCATACTCAGCCAGCCTTTTTTTCATTTCAGCCTCTTTTTTTGCAGTTTTATCAGCTCATGTGGATATCTGTGTAAAGCTCTTTTGATTTTTCCAGCTTTTTTGTTATTTACGTTGATATACTCCTTCAGTGTTTCATTTATTTTAATCAGCTGTGAGCATATTCAACTTATCTTTTTTTCCCCTCTGGATTACTGGAAGTCATGACTTGCACCAAAACTGGAGCACGAACTGCTGGTTGTTGAACAGCTGCAGAATTCTTTCCAGCAAGTGTGTTTTCCTCACCTTTTGTGATTGATTGATTTTCTTTCAAGTTCTCTTAATTTTTCTTTTCTGGCATCCAGGACGTGCAGCTACTCGCCAGTAACTGACATTTACCCACAAAGATAAATTCACTGTCTCTCCTTTCTGAGATTCTGTTTTTACACTGGGAGAGATAAAACTAAGCTGTTACTCAGTGTGCAGCCATCTTGGAAATCCCAAACTTGTTTGCATCCTATACTGCATGTGTGTGTGTACTACCTAACTTACATAAAAGCTGTAGTGCACATGTGCACTGTCTGCTTGCTTAAGCAGATGTTATTTAATTGTAAAGTGCTGTATGTGTCACTTATGGTTCATAGGTGTTTACTAGGCTAACAACCACAAGGGCCTTATTAAGCCTAGCCATGCATCCCAAATCTCTGACAAGTCCGATACCCTTGATAAGTGTAAGCAGGATCTTGGGAGACAAAACATTTACAAGCTAGGGCCTGGGAGATGAACCATTTACAGGTTGCCTATGTCCATTAGAGACATAGGTGCCAAACCAGGGATGAATTTCCTGTTCCCCATCCAATTGTTCAGGTTGCACTTGAATTCAGATGGGGAGGAACTGTGCTTCACATGGAATGGGGAGCATGTTTCATAGATGGAGTAATCTCTGGATATTTACCTGTCTCTCCAGCAGGTCCTATTTATATCACAAGCAAGGTTTAAATCTTTAGAACAGGTAATTCCGGTGTTTGTTTGTTTTGTGGATATGCAGGAGATCCATCAGAATCCATCAGAGTGTGATCTGACAATGGCCTGTATGTCAGGCATAGATCTCCCCTTAAAAGCCTGTAGGAGACAGAGTACAGGGATAGAGCCTTGAGGTTGTCTGCACAGGATATTTTACTTAAGCCCTGTATTATTTTAGTGAGGAACCTCTGTGGACATTGCAGTTGTTGGATATGCCTGGTTAGGTACATACCAAAGGAGGCACTGTATTCAATGATAGGTCTGATGAATCCCGAATACAGTGGAACAATGACTTCCTTTGACTTAGATACCATACCTTTGTTTATAAGTCATGCAATGTAAAAGGATCTCCAAACTACTGTAGACACATGATGGTCAAAAGTTAGATTACTATCTATGTGCATCCCTAAGTCCCTGACTAATGGGTCAACTTTAAGGGGTGTGTTGTCAATATGATAGTTACCAGGGGGTGGATGACTTCCAGAAGGATACTATTATGCATTTCTTGGCATTTAGTTTTAGTCCAAGGCTCTGACACCAGTTGTTTGTCTGTGCGTCCCCTCTTGGGGAAATGACAGCTCTTAATTTGCAGTCATCTGCAAATGTAGTCAGCCAGAGACCACCAACAGGGGCCTTGACTTCAGAGAAGTAAATGCCAAAAAGGAACCATCCAAAGACTGATCCCTGAGGGACTCCACTTCTGACTGGCCTCTTTGTAGAGGTGGACTCCTTAATTCTTACTTCCTGGGTCCTGTCTGTGAGCTATCCACTGGGTGACGTATGAGTTTGTACCTAACCTTTTGAGTTTGTCAACAATGCCCGAGTGCGGTATTGTGTCAAATGCCTTGGCCAGGTCAAGGTAGGCAGTGTAAACCATTTTTCCCACATCCATTGCTTTGGTGACCTTCTCAAAGAAGTCCACCAGGTTGAGTAGGCATGATCTGCCCTTGACAAAACCATACTGGGTTGGGTCCAGTGTCTGGAGGTTTACTATATCTCTGTTGATTATCTCCATGATAACTCATTCCATGGCTTTACTTATAACACTGGTTGGACGTATGGGTCTGTAGTTTCCATGGTCTGTAGATGGCCCACATTTGTGCAGACGGATGACTGTTGCTGTTCTCCATTCTTGTGGCACACAGCCTGTTTGGAGGCTATAGTTAAATAGCAATTCCAGAGGCTGTGATAGGTCATGTTTCATGCTATTTAGAAGGCATCCTGGGATATTGTCTTTCCCATTGATGCAGTGTTCTTGGCCTTAGACAGAGCATTAAGGACATGCTCCCTAGTGATAACAGGGGAAATTATATTAGATGGCATTTCCTGAGGGAAGGTTGAGGAGAAGAGAGGGGTAAAGTTGGAGCTGAATTTATCTGCCAGTAGGTTTGCTATATCTTCTACCTCAGTATAGGTGGCTCCATTCACAATGAGCTCTGCACACAACTGTGTATTGTCTTTGAGGTTGTGGACATAGCTAAAGAATGCCTTGTGGTTGTCCTTGGCCTGGGAGGCCAGATTCACCTCAGTTTGGCTTGGTTAGACTTTATTTGTCCTCTGAGATATTTGTTTAGCTTGATGAGAGTCCTTTTATCCCGCTGGGTGCTGAACCTCCTAAATTTTGCCATTATTTTCTTCCTTCTGTTATACAGCCTATTGATTTTATAATTCCACTAAGGCGGCTTGTTTTTTGAGTTAGTTCTGTACTTCTTCCTGGAGAGTACAGCTGAATCTATGCAGCTATTAACATGCTTGTACAGGGTTTCTGTAAAATGTTTTGCATAGACAGCAGTGTTCTCAGGGTTTATGGGGGCTTGAAGCTACTACAAGATAGAGCAAAATCCTTAAAAGGTAAGACACCCTTGATCACTATAAGTAAAAAACTAAGAGCTCTCATAAAATCATCCAAAGATTTGAGAGAGAAAAATAGTATAAAGACTCAAAAGACAATCAGGCCTTCTTTAGCTATATTTAGAGAAACCTGGGAGGAAACTCCCAGATATGCTCAGAACTAGTCAAAATGATGTAAGTGATTTACTGATCCTGACATTTGCGCCAAATGACTGGCTACTTAGGTTCAGCCCAACCCCCAAAAAGGAGAAAGAGAGAGCATCTACAGCAAGCAGCAGCCCCCCCCAAACATCTCCCCAACAAGTCTCAAAGCAAAAAACACAAACAGCAAGCATCATGTGGGATCCGGCTGTGCTCCCGGCTGTGTGCTCCAAAAGGTCGAACCACAGCTAGGACGGCTGTTTAATCAGCTGTTTTTACCTCTGGATCACCTCTGGATACGCCTCAGAGCCAAGGCGCGGTGCAAGTGGCACAAAGTTCTGTGCCTCACGGCTCACAGTGCCATCCCATCCAGCAGCCAGCTTGATTCTACACAAGCCCTGAGCCATGGAAAGACATGCATAAATAAAGACATAGGGAATTTGCAGATTTTGGATCCATCGATTTTGATCCTTTGGCCTTTGGTCTTTGGAATCATAGTGGCTAAGCTTTGTCATGCACTTGAAAGTGATGAGAAGCCATTGACCTTACAAGTCACTGATCTGGCGAAAGGCATTGATACAATAAAATTCGGGATACATTACATCACAATTCTGTTCGTGCTTACATCACAAGAAACAGCATTACATACAACCCAAGATGGGGAACCTACAGGGTCAGAGTTACTGGCACAGAATATCAGTTGCAAAACCAGTCACAAGTCAGGTGTACCTGTATGGCAAAGTGCTCCTGGGCCCACTCTTGTTTCAAATGGGCTTTTGTTAGTACAAGCAAACCCACAGGAGACAGCAAACACAGCAAAGTTTGCAGAAGCTACAAAACTTATTGATATCAAACAAACACACACTAGTACAGTAGAAATCCACATCTGGCACAGATATAGAAATGGATAACTGTGAAGGTACAGAGAGCCATGGCCTAGAGAAATGGCCAAAAATTAAGCACCACCAAAGCTACCGCAGCAAACAAAGAGTAAAAGTTAGCTAACCAAATGGGGCCAAATCACTGTGGCAGAAGACCAGGCAGGGACCCCAGACCCAGGTTGATAGTAGCCTCTGTAATAGATTGAATCATCTGACAGTCTAAAAGTACGTAAAGAGAATTGCCAGTCCAGAACACTTAGAATGAAGGATTCTCACATCTAGATCAAGGTCTCCCAGTATCTCCCTATATCAGGCTCCCACAGACCAATACTCATCACCACATGCCCCACATTGAATGTATGACCCGACACATGCAGCAGCTGGAAGGGCCAAAAAGAGTCTGTCCACAAGGGGATAAACCAAAGCACATCAAATCTATACTGATTTGGAAAGAACTCCAGCTCTATATTCAGGCTTTGCTCCATGCTCAGAGGTGACCTTTTTGCAACAATATGTCATATCAAACCCAGATTTGATTCATGAATATTCACCTCAAAATCAAAGATTCACAGTCAGAGCAAGGGGCGGGAGCTTTTACAAAAATTATCCATTTCTAATAATGGGGCGTGGGAGGATAGACGATTCAGGAAAGACTCCACTGCTGTGGGAATAAAATCGGTATATATAAAGGCAGCATAGCAGAGAGGCCAGCTAAAAGAGAAATCTTGTTCAATTGATGGGAGATACAGAGATACCCAGATGCAGGGATCTACTCACATGGCTCAACACCATGTTTCCAAATTATCACTAAATAGCAGAAGGTTAGCCTTAGAGTAGCTTCTGAATATTCCAGATTTAGCTGGGCGGTCCAGGTTTTATTTTTAGTTCAAAGGAGACCATTTAATGGTCTGACCTTACCAGGGAAGGCATTACAGTAGGGGGTGTGCAGCACTCTCCCATATTAGTGAGGACCAGATCCAGCATGGCTGCACCCCTGGTTGGTGTATTGACTGTCTGGTTCAGTGAAATTGGGTTAACAAAATCCAGGAAACTCTGCACTTGTATGTTTGGTTTTATATAGGATTCCCAGTTAATAGTGAGGTAATTAAAGCCATCCATGAATATGATATAGGGTTGGATGGGTAGTGTTTCTACTAAGTTTAAATACATGGTATGGGTTTCCTGAGTCATAGAGGGGGACTCATAGCTGGCAAGGAAGTGGTATTGGATGTTACTAGGTCTATATCATATGAGCAAATTGCACAAATTGCGAACGCTCATAATATCGAACGTACCAGACCTCGAACTTCCTATTGTGGGGGGCTGCTCCCCCAACAACCCCCGCTAAATATATATTCCAACTCCGAGATCACACTACAGTGTTGAAAGGGCAACTATCCCATTCTTCATTGTACTGCAATCTCAGAAAAAGCACTTTGAGGTCCGGTACGGTCGATATTATGAGCGTTCGCAATTTGTGCGATTTGCTCATATGCTATAGACCCGATGTTACCTATGGTGATTTGAACATGGAGCAGCTCAAATGCATTGTCCAGTTTGACCAGCCTTGAGATATATATATTTTTTTATGTAAATAGTGACACCTTTACCTTTAGTCCCTGTCTGTGTAGTAGCTGGTCTAAATATGTTGATGGCATTATAACCTTGCACTGTTGGTGTGCTTTCCATGGCTTTAAACCAGGTCTCAGTGACTGCACAGACATCAGCATTCTCTAGGGTGAAGAGAGCTTTAAGGGAGTGGAGATTTTTGTTTAGTCTCCTAGCATTGAGCAATAATACCTTTACATTTTCAGTGTTTTGATTTGCTATATGAGAAGTACTTTCAGTTTGACATTGCCTAAAAAAGGCACTATGGGGGAAGACAGTGTTTTAGCTTATATTCAAAAGCCTAGAGGGGAGAGGTGCAGACCATCCCTGGCAAAAGAGCGTGGTCTGTTGATCACCTCCTTGCAAGCTGGCAAAAATTGCACCCCCTTAGAATGACACCAGAAACTAAGCCAATTATTAAAGTCAATCATCTTTTGTTCATATTGTGGCATCATCCTTGGAGAAGGTAAAATGCTGTTCAGTGCTAGGCTCATACCAGCCTGAGGCACATATTCGGAGAGCTCTATACATTTAGTCTAGGGAGATATGTCTCAGGTCATTTACTCCCAGATGGACTATGACTGAGTCATACTGGTACTTGTAGTCCAATGACCTGAGTGCATGTGTAATGTAGTGGCTCCTAGCCCCTGATAAGCAATTGACTATGATATTCTCCTTACTCAGCCTGGTGAGAGGGACATCAATGTGTCTCATGATGGAGTCTGTCCCACAAGTAAGCCAGCAAGTACGGCTGGTGCGATCGGCCAAACAAACTTAGTAGATACTCAATAATAAAAGCCAGCACCATAAGGACCAAAATAGTATTTTAATAATATCACATTCCAGACTGGTTTTGGCAAGTAGCCTTCATCAGTGATATCCATAAACATATTGAGTGATTTAAATACACACAGTGCCCCATCATTTCCTATGACATCACTTCCACCATAATTGGTGCAAAAAAACTTTGAAGATGCAAAAAGAAAAATAAATAAATACATCACATTTTGACATTCAAACCAGGTGAGAATAACCCCCCCTAATTTAATAATCCATTTCCTTTCTTTTTAATTCAAAGTAGAGTGCCATCATGTTTTAAAGGCTCTTTTGTCCATGACCTTATCAATTACTGCAAATGTATACCTATCTGTAGTGTGTACTTGAGAATGTCTGTATAAGGGATTTATGATTCTTTGGTTTCATATGTCACTTAGGTGTTCAGACATGCGACAGCGCAAAGATCTTGACATCTGCCCCACAAAAAAGGCATAGCAAGTGCAGCTGACCAAATAAACCACCTAGTCCGACCCAAAATTAGCGAAAAAACTTATATAAAAAAAAAAGGCTTGTGTTTTTACTCGTAAATTGTTTAGTCTTAAGCATGTGTTTGCAGAATACACAATATCCAGAAGGATACAAGCCCTCAAGCCTATCTCCTGTGATTGTTAGTTGTTTTCCTTCCTGATCCCCCCTATGGAGCTTCTTGAAATGGGCAAAGTGAGAACACAGGGTTTTTCCTTTTCAAAAAGAAAATTGACACCTTTCATGTAAAATGGGTCCCAGTTCATCATTGGATGTAAGAATATTCCAATGTTTAAGAATTACATTTTTCAATAAACCCACATTTCTGCCATATATTGTTACCATTCATATAGTATCTGACCCCTGTCTATGCGCTTTAGGTCTATATTGCAACAATTCAGATCTCTGTTGGTTAGTAGCCCAATTGCTAGCTCCAATAACATCACTCCCTCTATATCCCCTGTCAAAAAATCTGCTAGTAAGATCCTGTTTAAAGGTATGAAAGTCTTCTTCAGAAGAACAAATTCTTCTGATCTTCAGAAATTGAGACGTTGGGATATTCTGGATAGTGTGCCTAGGATGTAGGCTAGACGTATACAGCAAATTGTTATATTGTGGGTATTTTCTTTATACTGAGGTGCGTAAAGTGTGATCTGAAAGACGCAAAATCCTAACATCAAGGAAATTAATTTCCTCCCTACTGTAATTTAAAGAGAATTCCATACCCCACTTGTTTTCATTAATATATTGCACAAATTCCATAAGATAGTCAATGTCTTCTCGCCAGACTAGCCAACAGTCGTCCAGGAATCTTCTCCATATGTCAGTTCCCTGCAAAAAAATGTTGTGGTCATCATTGTAGATGATCTGTTCTTCTATATAACCCATGGACAGCTCAGCATAAATAGGGGCAAAAGATGCCCCCATATCTGTACCTTGGGATTGCCAATAACACTTACCCTTGAAATAGAAGACATTTTTGGTTAAGACGTGTTCCGTCAAGCACACAAGCAGTGTGCTGAATCCTGGAGTATATGTTCTACCCTGTTAAGCCAGTACTCCAAGGCTTGCAAGCCTGCCCAGTGAGGGATACTGGTATAAGGTGACTTGGCATCTAGAGTACACATCAACCAATTGGGCTCTAACTGGGAATCAGGCACTATCTGTAGGAATTCAGTTGTATCTTTAATTCTAGCTCTAACTTGTTGCAATAATGGCTGTAAATATTGGGTCAAGAACAAAGATAGAGGCTCAGTAAGAGAACCTATTCCCAACACAATCGGTCTTCCAGAGGGCTTATTAAGATCTATGTGAATTTTGGGCAGAAGGAATAGGTATTGCATACCAGGCTCCCTTACAGTAAGATGTTGGCTAAATCGTTCACTGATGATACCTTCATCCACCACTTTTTCCAAAAATTCATCAATTACTTTCTTAAAATTCGGAGTGGGGACAATAGGCATGTTCATATAGTGCTGAGGGTTAGTGAGCTGCCTATTTCCCTCAGCCCAGTAATAACTGGAATCCATGACTACTATTTTCACACCCTTATCAGCTGGTAGGATGGTAATGTCAGTGTTTCCCTAGAGTTCCTTCAGTGCATGTTGCTCCCCTTTGGACAAATTATGTCTCAATACCTGAAAAGGACACAACTTAAAATGTATATCCTTCAGAACTGCTTGTTGAAAGATGGACACATGTTTATTCATAGGTGGAGCGAAATTGGATTTGTGAAAATGGAATTCAGTAAATCTTTAAGTTGCATCCTGTGTACCAAAAAACAATTTCAAATTCAGTTTTCTACAAAAAGCTGTAATGTCATTAACTAAATAATTTTCATCAATGAAAAAAACAGGAATGTAATTCAGCCCTTTATTGAGAAGTTGAGTCTCATCAGAAGACAATGTATACTTTGAGATATTGTGTACATTGGAATACTCAGTAGTTATTTCACCATTGATTGTAAGATTTTCTATAGTGTCTACCTTTGTTCTTGCGTCCCCCCCCCCCGTGTGTGCTACCCCTAAAGGGTGATCCTGAACCCACCACTTAGATTCTGGGGAATCACTGACATAACTGCTATCAGTGTCAGTAGCCAATGATTCCTCTCCGGAAGTGCTAAAACCATGACCTGTTTTTTTAAGAATAGAGCAAGGTCTTTTTCTGCATGTATGTGACCCATATTGATTACCCTCTGTAAACCTAATGCTCTTGTGGGATTCAGAAGGCCTACCCTTGTCATAGTCATAGTCCTCCACATCCCTGTTAAATTTGCATGACTTATTTTCTTTTGTTTGGTTTTCAAATGATAAAAGCTCCCTAGAGAGTTTGCTCAAGTTGCCGGTGTATGGTGACTGGCCCTCAAAATCCTTCACTTCCTCACACAATCATTTAACATCATTCATATTCTGTTCCGCAATCCTTTCTTAATAGGAAGTCAATATGTTAACAAAGGCCATATATGCCTTTTGTTGTGCCGTATTCCACTCTCTGATCAAAATATAATCAAGTTTACCCACCAAAGGCTAAATTTTAACCCTCAGCCCCCTGGGTGTAATATTTCTATTCTTGTAGGCCATGAACAGTTTTAGATGCCAAATATTTGTGCGTAAAGTCTTCATATTTTTGCCTAATTTGCTGAAGAGCAAGTTACAGCCGTCAATTGGATCAACCTTGCCTATTTCAGTTGTGCTATCACTTTTAGAACACAGCCCGAACACTCTAATGTCATCCCAGTCAGCACAAAGGCCCAATAGTATGTTGTTCAAATCCATGACAATAAGCCCCTAACTTGCACAACAATGAACAGAAAGGCTACTCAGAACACAGATGGTGCAAATAAAAGCACAACAAGGGAAGGAGACTGAAGAACCAGCCACACACCAACCGCCCAGCAAAGGTCCAGGGATTCACTTCAACATTCACTTCAAAATATCATAAATTATATGTTGCTCAAAAAAACAGCCAAAAGTGGTGACTGAACAGACAAGGGGCAAAAGGCCCAATAAAGCCCTAAAAACTTTTTAGAGCAATAGTTTCAGGGAATATGTGTACTTCCTCCATATAACTGACACTGCATAAACATACCTAGTATAATATTATCCAAAACAAAAATGTGAACATACCTATAGGTACAGTAATAATGCCAGATGATATAGCTACAAACCAATTTTGTTAAATCCCAATTAGGGAATATTCACATATAATCGAACATTCAAAAGGCAGTTATACATTTACAAACTTCACAGTGAGATATTTTGCTTTTTTGTGGACAACCTAGCTGAATGTGTGTCCAAATCACATATAAAGAAAGTATATATAATAAATAACCATATATCATAGCCTGTATATTCTTCACTGTATAAAACTTTGTACATTAACAAGAGCAATAACCCCTTTATAAATTGTCCACTTTCAAGGAATCCAAATCCCTGGCACACTGTACAATTAAGCACTACTATTTCCGGATATGGCAATTAGTTAAATCATACACTAGGTACATACAAATAGGAATCAAGAGCAATAATTCTAATCCCATTCGTCTACTCCCAACTATAACATTTTGTTATTTCCCAATGTATCAATCAAAGTTAGTTAAGGCATCCACTGAATGCATGCAACTTACAAAATTCGCTCTATAATTTCCTAAAATGCTTGTCATAAGAGGTGTAACAGTTTACTGCAACAATCCAATGGTTTCATATATCCCTTCAGGTAAAAACAGGAACATACCCTGAATACTCTTAACCAATAAACCATTTAAGGGGCAGTTTCTGCATCTTACAAAATATGTTGTTGTGTCTTTTGGCTTTTCCTGGTTAGGGGTCGCCACAGCGGAACTCTGGTCTGCTAATGATTGGCAGTAGATTTTTACGTACTGGCTTGCCGGGCCTAACGCACAACCTTCAACGAAGGATGGCCCATTCACGCATGTTGCCACACAGAAGACACTCTAACTGAGAATCGAATGGGCAACATCTAACTGTGAGGCGACAACGCCACCACAGCACCACCACCGCAGTACATGCATCTTACAAAATATGAACAGTGAAAAATCTTTTCTTTTTTAAGGACAACCTGACTAAATAGATATCCAAGTCAAATAGACAAAAATATAGTCAATGTAGTCCAGTATCTATAAATCCTAACTAATATATTCTTCACAGTATAGATCTTAGTTCTTTAACCAGAGCAGTGACTCCTTTATAAAATGTTTAAATCAATGGCAAGTGGTATAATGGTTTACAAAAAAAATCCCACAGTTACATACATCCCTTCTAGTAATCACAATAATTCAATCCAACAGTTTCATACATCACTTATAATACTCACAATAATATGCCCTGAAACAAGATACCATACAAAATAACATTTCAAAGTTCCATTTATGGGTCCATAACAATGTTAGTGTCCCAAAATATGTATATTCTTCATTGTTATCAAACCTTGTTGAAATATTCAAAAAACACCACCTATAATGGAACTGTATCTCAAAAGAGCATCGATCATGTGGATCAGACTGGGCAGCGTATGAAGAAACGATAGTCAGTCAAAAAGCAGATGACCAAAAAAGTTGGAAAAAGTTAGAAAAAGCATAAACATATGTCGTTTAAGAGTTATATTGCACCCTTTTGACCAAAAAGCTCATCCGCTAAACGATGACCACTATAAACTGTTGATTTACAATACTACTTGTGCACAAACATTTAAAATGGCCGCAATGTGTCTCTCTACCCCAACATGAATCCTTCCTACATCAAAATAACAGTCCAAAAGTCAGAAAGTCAGATAAAGCACATACACAAATCAATTGGATGTTATACTGTACCCTTCCGACCATAAAGCGAATCTGCTCAGCCACTATATACTGTTAATTTTCAATCCAACTTCTGTACAAACATTTGGAAACGGCCGCAATGTGAAACTCATCCCCAACAAACATTTCTAAAATGCTTGTCATTAAATAGTATAATGGTTTACAAAAACCATCCAACAGTTACATACATCCCCTCTAGTAATCACAATAATTAAATCCAACAGTTTCATACATAGTATTCACAATAATAGGCCCTGAAAAGAGATACCATACAAAATGACATTTCAAAGTTCCATTCATGCATCCATAATAATGTTAATGTCCCAAAAAGTGTGTATTCTTCATTACATGTCATTCCCTTGTTGAAATATTCAAAAAACACCTCCTATAATGGAACTGTATCCCACAAGAGCATTGAACATGTGGATCGGACTGGGCAGCAGATGCAAAAACGATAGTCAGTCAAAAAAACAGATGACCAAAAAAGTTGTGAAAAGTTGGAAAAAGCACATACATAAATTGTTTAGGAGTTATATTGCACCCGTTTGACCAAAAAGCACATCCGTCGAACGACGACCACCATAAACTGTTGATTTACAGTCCTACTTATGCATGAACATTTAAGATGGACACAGTGTGTCTCTCTAACCCAACATAAATCCTTCCAACTTCAAATAACAGTCCAAAAGTCAGAAAGTCAGATAAAGCACATACATGAATCATTTGGATGTTCTACTACACCCTTCCAACCATGATGCGAATCTGCTAAATAACAGCCACTGTATACTGTTAATTTTCAACCCAACTTCTGTACTGACTTTTTGAAATGACCACAATGTAACACTCAACCCCAACAAACACCGTTATGACTCCCAAGCAGCAATCCAGAGGTCCTGATCCAGTCCACAGGAAAATCAGCATCAAAGTATAAATAATCCAAAACGAATAGAATCGTTGCTAAACTAAATGAAGGTGAAATAACAAGGCTTGCTGTGCACTCCAGGAGAAGTCAGCCTCAACTCTTGACACTGATCTAAATGTCCTAAATGCCAACAGCCAGCTCAAACAAGTAATCAGTCCTACAAGTAAGCTAGCAAGTACGGCTGGTGCGATCGGCCAAGCAAACTTAGTAGATACTCAGTAAAAAAAGCCAGCACCATAAGGACCAATATAGTATTTTAATAATATCACATTCCAGACTGGTTTTGGCAAGAAGCCTCCATCAGTGATAGCCATAAACATATTGAGTGATTTAAATACACACAGTGCCCCATCATTTCCTATGACATCACTTCCACCATAATTGGTGCAAAAAACTTTTGAAGATGCAAAAAGAAAAATAAATGAATACATCACATTTTGTCATTCAAATCAGGTGAGAATAGCCCGTCTAATTTAATAATCCATTTCCCTTCTTTTTTGATTCAAAATAGTTTGCCATCCTGTTTTAAAGGGTCTATTGCCCATGACCTTATCAATTACTGCAAAAGTATACCTAGCTGTAGTGTGTACCTGAGAATGTCTGTATAAGGGATTTGTAATTCTTTGGTTTCGTATGTCACTTAGGTGTTCAGACATGCGATAGTACAAAGATCTCGATGTCTGCCCCACATAAAAGGCAGAGAAAGTGCAGCTGACCAAATAAACCAACCAGTCCGACCCACAGTTAGTGAAAAAACATATATCAAAAAATAGGCTTGTGTTTTTACTTGTAAATTGTTTAGTCTCAAGCATGTGTTTGCAGAATACACAGTGTCCAGAAGGATACGAGCCCACAAGCCTATCTCCTGCGATTGTTAGTTGTTGTCCTTCCTGATCCCCCCTATGGATCTTCTTGAAATGGGTAAAGTGAGAACCAAGGGTTTTTTCCTTTTCAAAAAAATAATTGACACCTCTCAGGTAAAATGGAGCCTAGTTCATAATTGGATGTAAGAATATTCCAATGTTTAAGAACTACATTTCTCAATAAACCCACATTCCTGCCATATGTTACCATTCGTATAGTATCTGACCCCTATCTATGCTCTTTAGGTCTATATTGCAACAGTTCGGATCCCTGTTGGTTAGTAGCCCAATTGTTAACTCCAATAACATCACTCTCTCTATATCCCCTGTCAAAAAATCTGCTAGTAAGATCCTGTTTAAAGGTATGAAAGTCTTTTTCAAAAGAACATATTCTTCTGATCTTCAGAAATTGAGACTTTGGGATATTCGGGATAGTGTGCCTGGGATGTAGACTAGACGCATATAACAGATTGTTATACTGTGGGTATTTTCTGTGTACTGAGGTGCATAAAGTATGATCTGAAAGACGTAAAATCTTAACATCAAGGAAATTAATTTCCTCCCTACTGTACATTAAACTGAATTCCATACCCCACTAGTGTTCATTGATATATGTTTTTTCACTAGTTGTGGGTCGGACTGGGTGGTTTATTTGGTCAGCTGCACTTGCTCTGCCTTTTATGTGGGGCAGGCATTGAAATCTTTGCGCTGTCGCATGTCTGAACACCTAAGTGACATACGAAACCAAAGAATCACAAATCCCTTATACAGACATTCTCAAGTATACACTACAGCTAGGTATACTTTTGCAGTAATTGATAAGGTCATGGGCAATAGAGCCTTTAAAACCAGATGGCCCTCTATTTTGAATCAAAAAGAAAGGAAATGGATTATTAAATTAGACGGGTTATTCTCACCTGATTTGAATGACAAAATGTGATGTATTCATTTATTTTTCTTTTTGCATCTTCAAAGGTTTTTTGCAACAATTATGTTGGAAGTGATGTCATAGGAAATGATGGGGCACTGTGTGTATTTAAATCATTCAATATGTTTATGGATATCACTGATGAAGGCTACTTGCCAAAACCAGTCTGGAATGTGATATTATTAAAATACTATTTTGGTCCTTGATGGTGCTGTTTTTTTTTATTGAGTATCATAATAGAGTCTCCAATAACCAGAATGTTGGATTGTGTGGTGGGTTGCCTTATGGGCGTAAAGGTAGAGGCTCCATGAAGTGTGGCTCTATGTGTTGATGTGGGTGTTGTTTTGAAAGAGTGCATTTGGGGCTGCTGAGGGTACTTGTTACATGTACTTCGTCTAGGATATCTTTATGGTTTAGGAAGGGTACATTTAAGTGCTTCAGCATATGTGGGTCTATATGCCTGCTTTGAGTTGTGTGGGATGGGTGCAGTGTGTATACTACTGACAACCTTATTGACAGTAGGAGTATTTTTATATGAGAGCTTTGCCTCCAGTGATATTGTGTAAACACATCTCTCACATACCATATCAGTTTGTTTGAGAATTACCTGGTTGTTAGTAAACATGAGGCAATTTCTGCATTGCCTTAGGATGCTCATATCCAACGAGCTGGCAACAGAGACAGTGGAAAAGTTCATATCTATGGCAACAGACCTTTTTTATTGATTAGATAGCTGGATTGAGAATATAAAGCAATGTCAGGAGTATTCAGTTTGCAACTCTGGGGACAGTACTGGTCACTGCAAACAGTGAAGCAGTTATTATTCTATCTGGTGATCAGCGGTGTCCAGGAAATAATGTATCTGTGCTCCTTCTCTCACCGGAAGAAAATAGAAGCACTAATCCCAAGATGACTACTGAGAGGCAGAATGTGGGCTCTACAATAACTGGTGGTCTTGCAATACATGTTTAAAAGTAAGATGAAAAAAAATGGGTTAATATTATAATCTACTCAAATGATATTAATTCACCATTGTTGAAGTTCTTTGAAGTTTGTTTTGTGAATTGATGTAAATAATGTACATACTTAGTTACCCTGCTCAACTATTAATATTTTTCTTCTCTGACTTAAGAATTTTTATCTCTGTATAATCTCCATATGTTGAATGTGCAAGCACAAAGTTGTATATATAACTACTTCTTGCATTTTATCTTGTAAACTGTATTTTTTCTGTTTTATTGTTGCTTTTCTCCTCGGGTCTCCACTGAAAATGGGCCACAAGCCCAGTTGGACTAACTCGGTTAACAAATGTCAATAAAATAAAAATAAATAAAATAGACACTGCAGTGTACACTAAGCAGCTAGATATGAAAAAGGGGGTAACTAAAGTTTCAGCTGTCTAAGTGGAGAGACACTAATTTTAAAAGAGCAAGATAGATTAAAAAGGGGTGGGCACTTTTGTTGTCTGGCTCTATAGAATACAATGGGAAGTGATTTCACAAAATGATAATTTTGTGGTTACTCACAACAGTCAGTGAAAAGGGACAGGGAAGGAGATATGTGATCAAATTAACATAAGGGGCAGGCAACTAGAAAGGCAGCTGTGTTTAAGAACACAACAGCAATAGCGTGGGAGGCTGGAAAAAATTCTGTGTGACTCACAAGAGACACAGCTGTGGTCTCTTTACAAGTTTTAATATGCAATTCAAAGCAGAGTGCAAGTAAAACATGGTGTAAAGAAAACAAATCACATCATACAAAGTAGGAGAAGGCAATAAAGTAATACAAAATACATGAAATTAAAAGCAGACTAACCTTTCCCTCACAGTAAGTTGTGTCTGAGTCTTGGTGACCTTTTCCAGTAAAGCTTTGAAATGTTTAAGTTCACCCCTTAAATAGAAGGTTTAGTTCCTAGCTCCACCCTCTCATTTCACAGATGATTAACCTTAACTGACCTGTTCTAACTTATGTGTGACTCCTTAATTGACCTCTTCTAAAGTGTGACTCACAGGAGACACAGATGAGGTGCCTTAACAAGTATTTGCAATTCGAAGCAGAATACAAGTAAAACACATTGTAAAGGAAACACATCACAATATACAAGGTAATAAAGTAATACAAAATGCAAGAAATCAAAAGCAAACTAACCTTTCCGTCTTAGCAAGTTGTGCCTGAGTCTTTGCCCTGACACTGGAGAAGGAAAATTCTGTGGATATAATCTGCATAACTTTTAGGACTGTATCTGAAACTGTGTTACATAAACCATGTAAACAAATTAAACAGATGTATAGATGCCCAAGGATTGTAGTATGCCTATAACATTGGTTAGACAATAGTGTAGAGGCAGTGAAAGTAAACCAAGTTCACAAAACGCACCCTTTTTTAACTAGCTATGTAGGAAACTAAATACTAAAAGAAAAGTATACTTGTGTAACAGACGTGGCTTATGGTACTGGCTGCAGGGCAACAAGGCACTCGAATATAAACAAAACTGTCAAGAAAATCACATTTTATTATTATTACCTTTTTTGTTCATTCAGGGGATTGGAACTACATGCATGTCAATAGGCATGTGAGTAGTTCCTATTTCTGCTAAACAAAAAAAAAAAAAATAAAGAAATCAGCTTACTCAACTGGGCTGTTTGTAAAACAGAGCAGAGTTAAGTCTGTCCCAAATGGAGAAAAAGGTAATTGTGTCTTATGATAAGTCTTCTTGTACTTTGAGAGCAACAGGAACACCACTTGAGAGGAGGCTGGCTGAGTTGCTCTACAAACTGGTGGGGAGCAATTTCCTATTGGGTCAGGCTGCCTCTGTCAAAATGAAAGTGAAAGAAGTAAATGTGCCGCACATGCATAGTATAAATGGACCATGCATGCATAGTATATGTCTACTTAGTAAAAAGTAGATGTAGATGGATGAGCATGGCAGCAAGTTTTAAAAAAATGTATTTATTTTTAGTAGTTTTATGTGCGCCACTGCCAACCAGTGTTATTAGTAGTGTGTATGTGCGTGTGTGTGTGTGTGTGTGTGTGTGTGTGTGTGTGTGTGTGTGTGTGGAGGAGGGATTTGCAGAGAGTTGTACTGTATGGTTCAGATGGCAGCAAGTTGAAATACCAGACAAAGAAAATATGGATTATGGTAAATAAGAGGGGAAGAGTGTTTATAAGGAAATGAGGAACTCTGTGGAATGGCTATAGTTTTGGACTAGGAATGGTTAAAATGGAGTGGAAGATAAGACATACAGTATTAATTTTGTTATATTTTTTTTTGAGAAATTAATTAACAATAGAAATTCAGTTAAATTGTTGCACATATAGTGTTGATAATGTAAGGATTAGTGAAATTATACACTGAGAATAATTGGAAAGAAGTGAGCAAGGCAGGTAATCTGATATAAAATTCTGAATATGTATCACTGACTGCTACAACAAGTTGAGGGATGTTTAGGAGGAATTACCACTTGGGGAAAGCTAGCAGTAAAGATATCCCTTTCTAAATACTAGGTAAAACATCAATTTTCAATGCTGACTGTATGTCTGGAGACCTCATTTTCATAATGATATTAGCAGGGCAATGGCAGCTGAGTGGAAAGAAAGAAAAAAAGAAGAGTTGTGCGTCACCTGTAACAGAAGCCATGTATATAGAGAGGGAGAAACTGGAAGTGTGTATATCCTTTTTAGGTACCCACATTAGTCAGTGGCATAAGGGGCGCTTATCTGCCTCTGTTAGCTCTTGCTTCCTCAGCTGTTATACATCTGGAGTGATACCTCAGTGAATCCCTTTTCTGAGTGGATCCTTTCGCTTCAGGCGACAATGCCTCATGATTTGGGGGTTTGGTTTACTCCTGCATTATCAGAGGGAGTTGATGGCAACTAGATCTGTCAAGGTATGGCTTTGGACCGTTTGGTATTCTGGCCGTTTTAGGACATCAGTTTGTAATAAGCTCAGGACATATGCACCTTGCTTTTCAGCCTGCATTGTGCAAACTTTGGAACCCTTCTTCCTATCAATTTACCTGCATTTCTTGGGGTTAGCAAGTAGTGACCAATCTCTTATCTCTCCCCCTCAAGGTGTTGGAGCTGACCTTCCAAGTTGCTCAAAGGTATCACTGTCCCCCACCCCCACCCTGGCTGACTGTCTAGAATCTAGGATAGTCAAACCCAAGTTGTCTGTGTCACATTCAGAAGAATTCCACAGTGTCCAAGTATGCACTTTCTTTAAAAAATAAAACACTGAGCCAGAGAGAGAGAGAGAGAGAGAGAGGGTGGCCTAATGGTTAAGGTGTTTGCCTTACAAACACAAGGTGCAGGGTTTGAGTCTCACAAGGGATAATTGGCTAAGCTTAAAATGGCTCATAAGGGCAGTTAGCTTAGTACTAATCTATGAACCTATGAGAGAGATGCAGAGTAGAAGTACACAGCTTGAAGATGAAAGATGGGAAAACTCAGAGGAGGATCAAAAAATTATTACTTCAGAGAAAGTGTGGCAGATGATAAAAACCAACTTTCAGAAATTCTAGTAAGATCAAAAATGATTACTGATTTAAAAACTCTATATGAGCAGGTAAGGAAGGCCCTTTTTACAAGGAGTAGAGCTGTGTTGGGTACAAGCTGTTAAACATATTTTGCAGCTTGTTTTTACAAATACAGCTTTTGCACTTATCTGCTGTTGTGTGACTCAGTTGTTTTTTCCCCTATGTTTATTTTATAAAGAAAATGACATATCCTTCCAAGCTAAGCTGACATTTATGAGTAAACTCATTAGCTGCACCACTCTTTTCATTTTGTATTGTTTCTTGTCGTGTTGTTATTTCTTATTGTAAGTCGAAGTCTTTGAGGCTGTTTAGTATTATACAAGCAAACATTATATAAACCATGGGAAAATCTTCATATACGTTAATATTTTATAAAGTCATCAAAATAGTGTCAATGTTTTAGGTAATTATATATGTGCCGTGAGAATTCATTCTGTTTAAGAATAACTATGAAGCTATTTCTATATGTTTCACTACACATCTAACACAGCCTGCATCATAAATGCATTTAAATGGGGTTGTTTTAGTGTAAAAAAAGTTTTCCCAAAAATGACCTTTTACCTGGCTGAGTGCCCTTGCAATGCATATCCCCACCCGTACAGTCTTCAGTATCTACAGGCCCCTATAAATCATTACAATATGAACTTGCTGGCGGTTTTCCTTGTCTGTGGTTTGTGTCATTCTTCGAAGACTAAGACTGTTATAACTGCAGTGATACTTTTTTGTTTTTAATAAAGTTGTCCAGACGCTCAGCTGGCAGGACCTCTACCAACCTTGTTGCTTTAATGGAAAAAAAAAATCACACTGCTAGCATGTGAATAGAAATGCCAAATTAGTTTTATTCATTTATTTGATTTATTGTGTCATTAAATGTGAATAAAACCATGCCAGGATATCTTGTGTGTTTGTATTTCTATCTGAAGCCTTGGAAAGTATAATCCCACCTCAGACTTTGGCTTGTTATATTGTTATGCCTCAACTCTTCCTGCTAATCTGAAACATTATACTCACTGCTAGCAACGTGGCTGCTTCTGTGCTCCCTAAATTAATTAGCCCTCTTTTTACTTATCCTGTTTGACACGTTTGCTGTTTTGGAGAAATTCAGTGTAAAGCTGCTTTTGGTATCAGTTAAATTATGCATTTCTGTATTTGCTAACACGGAGTGTGCATTCAACCATGGCTCCTTTCCAGCTGCAGTAGAAGGTTATTAGAAAGATTGCTAATGCATCAAGAATTCTAGGTATTTGTAATACAGTGAGAAATTAATCAGATATACAGGTGGTAGACAGAGCAGTCTACACAGCCATCTTAGTGACACAAACCTGGGAGTGTGTGTACTCAAAACAATGTGCATGGCTTTAAATGTATCGTATTATATTATATTATAATATATTATATTATATTATATTATATTATATTATATTATATGAATGTATAGTTGGCAAACCATAATAATACAAATGCTCCCATTATCATTTAAAGATAGCCATGCTTCTTGAAAGTACACTGCTTGTTGTTGTATCTTTTGGCTTTTCCCAGTTAGGGGTTGCCACAGCGGAACTCCGGTCCGCTAATGATTGGCAGTAGATTTTTACGTACCGAGTTGCCAGCCCTGACGCACAACTTTCAACTAAGGTACGTCCATTCACGCATGTCTCCACACAGAAGATGCTTTAGCTGAGAATCGAACAGGACAGTGTCTTACTGTGAGGCGACAACGCTACTGCAGCATCACCATTGCAGTATATTGATGAGGAAAATAAACTGATGCCATGGTGTGCTAAAGCCAATGAACTCCAGCAAAAAAAGAAGGTGGATTTCCTGTTTTCTACAGAAATGGTTTAGGTCTCTCCACTTGCCATAATACTGTTCTCACTTTTAATAGTGCTATCCTTCTCATCTCACCTCATTCCTTAAACTAAATACTCAAAAATCTGTACACATCATTGCTCTGTACATACGTATGTGATATGTTTTATCACAATAGCATGTTTTGTAGGAGCAAATGAATCAAAAGGCAGTTCCAACATGTTTTTATTTTTATTTTTTGTAACAACATTCCCATCCTGGAAGATATCCTCTTGCGGATCTCAGCCAACCTAAGACTGGAAGTCATCTTGCAAGGAGATGCTAACATGGACTAGATCACCCTAGAAAACCTAACAAATTCGATTCAGCTGTACGGCTTTTCTCAATTGATCAAGATTCCAACTAGAATTAACAAGTCCACATCTAAAGAATCTGTTCTACACTGGATTCTAACATCCACACCAAATAATGTTGCCACAGGTGGCACCCTACTAAGTAGCCTAAGCAACCACTAACTAAGCTACATAGTCAGACACCCCAAATAGCCCCATAAGATTCATCATTATAACACAGTCAGAAAGCACATCAACTTCAGTAAAGAAACTTTTACTTCTAGCTTGCTTCTGTTCATCTGGGGTTCACAGAAAACTCTTTGTGATGATGTGAGGTATTGCCAGCTATGCCAGGAGAATTAAGGCAGTGGATGTGTAGCATATACCAGCTTAGCTTGCTGGAGTTTTGTAAAGAATTATATTTCATTTGTATATCAAACTGATTTGTACAGGTAGTTGTGTTGAAAATGTATTTGTAAAGCTGATTGTGTTAAAAATGCACCAACAGTAGGTCTTGCTAGAGAGAAAGGAAATACACAAATATGTCAGACTGTACTGTAACTATTGAAATGAATATACTGTAACAGAGGATACTGGAAGAGAAGAGGTTAATCTCAGCCCAGCTAACTTTGAAAAATAGTCTGAAATTAAATCACCTGGTTTAGGCCATAAAGATTGTATCTTATAGTTCTGATTGCAGCTAGAAACAAAATGTCTCTGAAAACCAGTGTGACAAAGGGGGATGCTACCAGCACAGCTATCTGGAATTTTGTAAATAATTATATGTCATTTGTGAATATCAGCATGGTTTATATAAGATGCTTGTGTTACAAATGTATTAGAACTGTATGTCATGTTTGTATCAAACTGCTAGTACAGAAGTGTGTGTTGAAAAGGTTTTTGCAAAGTGATGTTTGAAATGTAACCACAGTATACCCTACTGGAATAGAAGAGAAATCTACATGCATTATTGTAACTGTTTAAATGTATATATGTTAACAGTGGAAACTGGAATACATGAGGTTAACTTCAGAAAATTAGCTGAAATTAAATTACTTTATGGCTATGCAATAAAAAATTGGTATCTTTCAGTTTTCAATGAACTAGAGACACCGAGTCTGTGCTGAGAAGCTTTCTGTATTGTCTTCAGAATGAACTAATTACTACCTCTGAAAGCATGAAGGAATGCAATTGTTTTATGACTTCCAGAATTTGTCAAAGAACTGAGGTCTATGCATTTTCACAAGTAGATCCTAAATACTGCCAGCTCCCAGCAACTAGAGCAGCCATTCATCACATCTGCCTTGCTCTGTATGTAAGTTTTTAGGGTATAGTAATTCTCATAGATTCAGTCAGGAATATAGTGAAGCTTAGTTTAGATATTTTTCTTTATTTATTTGAGACAGTCCTTCAGTGTTGTTTTAAATATTTCCTGTGATTTTGAACTCTGATGTCACTATGAATGTATACCGAATATTTTCTTGTTCTTGTATTATTTATTATTAAATATATTTAAACATTTCATTGTGGCTAATCTGTCTAGAGATATATAAGTTTTGAGAGTATTTGCATATTTATTTGGTGACACTGTGTGGGCCACTTGTAATAACCTTGCTCTTGGTCAAACTACTGTGTGCATTCATTTTAATACTACACAATAAGATTGGACACCCTTTGTTAAGGGCCTTAAAGTAGCTAATAAGGAGTTGGCTGGTGACATTGATAACTACCTTATAGTTTAGGCAAAAGGAGGCATAGCTAGTAGACTTGTGCCAGCCTTTCCTAGGTGTGTGTGTATAAGTCAAACCTCAAAGAGTGAGTGTGTCAGCTACTTGGGCAGGGACATGAAGCACTAGTTGGACAGAGAGGGTGCTGGAGGTCTTGGCTTAACCACTCAGCTGATATCTCAACTTTATAGTTGTGCCAGCGGAGAGTTTTACTTGGGGGATCTGGAGAAAGAGGGAGAAACCAGCCACAGACTGACTGGTCTCTGTGTGCTTTTAAGGGAAATTGCACTTGATGCAGAAAACTGCATCTGGAAATACTGAGAATGTACTTTGTCATCCTCCCAGTGTACATCCCCCACTGTTGCCAATGGTGAAGATTTAAGCTCCTTGATTACTGGTAGAGTAGTAGGTCATCACAACTAGCACTAGGAATCCTACTGTATTGTCTTTAAGGGTGAACTAATTGCTACCCTAGAAAGGTGAATGTTTTTGAAATGGTTTTATAGCTTCCAGATGCTATACATATCTTAGCAATGTTCTATGTGTCATATGTGCTAGATTCTGGTTTAGTTTCTAGTAAAGGTGTTAGTGTGGGAACCAGAGTCAGACAACCAAATGTATGTGATGTCATTCTGTAATCCAGCACTGAAATGGTGATTTATTACTAGATGAGACAGAAGTCTCTAGGAAGTCTGTTTGTGAAACTTGGCAAAGAAGGAGCACTCACATACTTCATCTTGCATTGCGCTAGTAAGTGAACTAGGGGTCAGTAATTCTTTGAATCAATCAAGAAATATAGTGAGATTAGTTAAGTGTTATTTTTCTGTATCTGTGCGAACCTTTCCATCTGTGTTATTTTAATATTTCCCATGATTGAAAGTATGGTGTTTATTGTAAATAGATATTCAGTATTTTCATGTTCTGTTTATTATTTATTATTAACTATATTTAAACTTTTCATTGTGGCTGAACTTTTAGATAATATTTTAATGTTTTAGAGTACTTATATTTATTTGGTGACACTGTGGATGCTCCTGAAAGTCTTGCTGCATTGGTCAAATACTGCCATTTGCATTAGTATTAATTTTACTCAGTATAATTGAATGCCCTTGTTAGATCCTTAGAGTAGCTGGCATTGGAGTGTTCTGGTGGCGGTATCTACCTTATAGTCTTGGCAGATGGGGCATAGCTGTTAAACTGTGCCAGCCTTTTCCAGGTGCATGTGTGTGCATGTATGTGTGTGTGTGTGTGTGTGTGTGTGTGTGTGTGTGTGTGTGTGTGTGTGTGTGTGTGTAAAAATCAAATATCAAAGAGTGTGTCTGTATCAGCTACTTGGGGCAGGAACACAGAGTACTGGTTTCAGAGAGAGGGTGGTGGAGGACTTGGCTTGGAACACTTAGCTAAGGACTCAACTCTACAGCTGTGTCAGTGGGAAGTCATGTTTGGGGCCTGGAGAAAGAGAGAGAGAGAGAAAGAGAGAGAGAGAGAGAGAGGCAAACCCAGCCAGAGGACAGGAGTGCATTTCCTGTGTGCTCTTAAGGGAATTGTGCTTGGTGCAGAGAGCTACATCTGGAAATGTGTGATTCCATTTTTATTCAAAGTGAACATTCCTCACCATTGTCAGTGGTGAGGACTGAGGCTTCTTGATTACTGACCCAGAGCAGGCACTTCACACTCATCCCCTTGATCAATAAATGCATTGCTCAGTCCTGGAAAATCAACCCAACCCAGCTCATCCCCAACCAATAACTTCCAAAGAATTGCTTTACAGTTCAGCTCAAATTCTATAAATACAGTAACCTCCCACCTACAAAACAAATTGACTACACATCCAGCCATCCCACTCAAATCTTTAAAACCACAAAATACTTTCACACTCACTCTGGTGCCAACATTTACAATTAAAAAATACCTATACCCCTTTAAGACAACAACCATTGCCCTGATGAACTTCCATCTGAATATCTCAAACTTCTTGCAGATAGCATTAATAAACTGCTGTAGCCAAAAATGATGTTTCCAACCTGATGTAAAAAGTTCTATATAATACCCCTCCATTAAGATGGCTATTCAGCTGAGCTCATAAACTGTAGACCAATCACCATTCTGTCACCCTTATCCAAAGTCTTGTAAAGATGTATTCATTTTCCACTTAATGCTTGTATTACTTCTCATAACCTCCGCTCTTCCTTACATCATGGTTTCAGTCTGTATCACAGTACAACTACTGCCCATATAAGGTTCACAAGTATAAAATCACTATAGAAATTCAGATCTCCTAACCTCAGTCCACTTTCTGGATCAGTCCAAGGCATTTGACATTGTAGGTTATCAAATTTGTCTAGCTAAAGTCTTTTCCTATGGGCTATCATCATCATCACTTAACTGGTTTCTTAGTCACCTCACTAATAGGTTTCAAGCAGTGAAACAGCAGGATGATTTCTCCTCTTTCCTTTCTATATCCATAGGAGTCTCACAAGGCTCTATTCTAGGACCATTACTGTTAACTTATTTAGCAATGACCTAAGCACAGCAGACAGAGGCCACCATAGTACAATATGCTGATGACTCCATTCTAATATGTGCTCCTAGGACACTGCACATGCTCCAAACGCTCACCCAGAAATCCTTCTCCTCCACAGAAGCTTGGCTCAGCAGATCACATTTCCTCCTGAATAAAAAAAACAAAACTACTTCTGTTCACCCCCAACTCTTTCTCCTCCCATAAAACTATTTTAGTATACTGATTAAAAATTGATGAAATGGATGTCCAAAAGTATTTATTGACAGTAAAAGCACAAAGAATAAAATCACGATAACTCAGTTAACCCGGGTTTCATCCTTACAAACCAGACTTCTTCAGAAGAAGACACAAATACTACACAACCTAAAAAATAATGTTGTATAGTAATAAAAATGTAAACATAGAACCAGCACAACCCTGTCATTTCAATAAATACATATAAATACTTCTAAAGACATATGTAAATATAATTAAAACAATATAAACAACCAATACCAATACCAAACATAAAGAACTTGAAATAAATCATAAGTTATCCTAAAATATGTTTTAATTTAAGAATATGTACCATACTAATACTTTAATTGATACCTGGGTAGTTGAGGGCATCTAAAAGTAGTTGCCTTTTTAACTCATTAATATCTATGTGTATATCTAACACATTCCCTTCCACATCTTTTATAATATGCTGTATAACACAGAATCTAAAATAATGGTCAGAAAATGTCATTAAATGTCTGGCTAGAGCATTTGTTACTTTTTATGTTTAATATCAAGTAAATGCTCCTTAATTATTTCTCTTAACTGCCTAGCTGTTTGTCCTATGTAAAAAACAGGACATTTCTGACACTGTGCAATATACACCACATTCTGTGTGTAACAATCATAGTGCCCCAAAATGGGAGTCTTTTTAGAATTAACCCTAATGTGCTCCCCTGTTGGCATAATGTGCTTACAAGTGGAACACCTACCACATCTATAATTACCACACCTCTTACCCATTGAGGTATTGCATGGGCCACCATTATTCTGTAAGATTTCTTTAAAAGACAAGTCTCTTTGAAAAACAAACCCCCCCATTTTTGATATCACTTGTTTATCCAATTGTAGAAAGCCCCAATTTTTCTTCTCCATCTCAATAAACCATTCCACATCCAGATTATAAGCAGTTATTAAAAGTAACTTCATAGTGGTATCCTGATAGCTGTTATTAACACCATTATCAAAGCTGACATTGGTGTCCATTTTAATAATGGCTTGATAAAAAACAGTTGATCTTTTAACCATTACTTCTTTCTTAACATTATTACACAAGTCCACAGGGTATCCCCTTCTTTTAAACATAGTAATCATAAAATCCAATTCCATGATGAATGCATCATCATCACTCACCATTCTTGCTGCTCTAACCATTTGCCCTTTGATTATTGCTCTCTTTTGATGGTGAGGATGCCAGCTTTTGAAGTCCAAATAAGAATTTGAAAAGGTACTTTTCCTATATATACCTGATTCAATACTTGTATTAATTTTATCCAGAGTTAGTAGTACATCCAAATAACATATCCTTTCTCCACTAGTTTGGTGGGTGAATTTCAGAAATTCCACAGTATTATTAATGTATAAACAAACTTTTCTAAATCGTCCATACTGCCGTCCCACACAATAAAA
The DNA here is from genome assembly GCF_019279795.1 of Protopterus annectens. NCBI lineage: Eukaryota > Metazoa > Chordata > Ceratodontiformes > Protopteridae > Protopterus > Protopterus annectens. The sequence goes on along the minus strand of NC_056730.1, from coordinate 355,485,247 downwards.
ATATCATCCAAGAAACGGGTGTATAATTTTATGTATTAGAAAAAGGTGGTCGGGAAAACAAATTCTTGCTCCCAAAATGCCATTACATAATTTGCATAAATGGGGGCACACGCTGCCCCCACAGCCACACACGTAGATTGTTTAAAAAACTGACCTTCAAAATAAATATAATTATTGTGCAGCACAGTCTCCATAAGCGTTACATATACATTAATTTGATCCTGATTATAAATACCTGTTTTTACCAATTCAGTCTCCAACCAACTAAGACCAGTATCATGGGGTATAACAGTGTATAAATTGCATACATCAATTGTAAGAAATATAATATTGTTATTAATATTCACTGTTTTCAACTTTTCCAAAAAAATTCCATGAATCCTTTGTGATATAATTAAAGCATTTCAAACCCCCTTTTAGTTCATGATCCAAAAACTGACTGATAAAACAAGTCTTGCTTCTTTTACCATCCACATTCAGCCTGAATATGATATTATTCAGGCCTTTGTGGATTTTTGGAATGCCAAAAGTACTACTAACTACTGGATAAGGATTCTTACTGAACTCATATTCATTTTCACTAAGCTGTCGTAGAAACAACATGTCATCCAAGAGCAGATCAATTTTCTGATTGCTAATGTTAATTTCATTTATACTGCTTTCAGTGTAACTGTCTTCCATAACCATTCCCATCATAACATTAACGTAATCATTTTTATGAACTATAACTACTCCGTTCCCTTTGTCGGGTTTCATGATACGTATATCTCTATTATTAGTCAAAGAACCCAGCAAATCACTTTCCATCTTGGTCAAATTATTGTAAACCTGCCTGCCAGACATACTTTTGTATGTTCTAATATCTATTTCACAAGCCTTTTCAAAAAGTGCAATTGTCTGATTAGTAGGAGGATTACAAATACTTGGTTTAACTAACCTCCTATGCACAACATTATCCCTGCTAACCGGAAACCACATTTTTAAATTCATTTTCCGAGTGAAAGTTTTCAAATCAATCAACATGTCAGTGATGTTACCTTTCCTACCAGGGACAAAGGTAAATCCCTTAGATAGTAAATTAGCATGTTCAACACTAAATTAAAATTTTGAATAATTATACACTTTAAAGTCATCAAAAGTATTTGTTATTACAATAGGGTCTCTAAGCACCGTAAGATTTCCAATATACGCTATTTCACTAGATATGTAATCAATGAAACATTTTTTTTTTTAAAACAGGTTTATTGTTTTAACATATAAGAGAAATATCATAACAATTTTATACAAGTAATTAAAAATAGGTATTATTATAACATTCAACAAAACAACTAAAGTATTTACAAAGACATCCACTACAATCAGATCAATTAATTAAACTAAAATACCATGCTATTGAAATTAAAATTTTTTTAACAAATTTTGTAAATTATCCCATACAATATAATAAGATGTTTTTCTATTTGTTCTTGTCCTAATTGTGTTTATTTCCATATGGCACACTATATTCATAACATTTTTAAATTCATGGAACGAAGGAGGTGTATCTGAAATCCAATTTCTAGTTATTATTTTCCTAGCCACTGCTAGAATAGACCATAACAAGGGAAGCTTGAATCAATGAAACATTTGAGGTCATCACAATTATGGTTGAAGGAATACAACATATTATCCGCAGCTTGCTCATTATGATTGCTGCAATTATTACAATCTCCCCCCTCCGTAATATTAATAAACATATCTTGTGTAATATTGACTTCGGTACCCATATTATCAATCATATTGTTAGTCAAATGAACGCTTCACTCCATCAACCCATCAAACGTATTTTCACAAACAATTGGGTGAGAATCACCACTATCAATGAACACTTTATTCACACTTGCATCAATATTAATACCTTTGACCTCTATTTCATCCACACTATTGTCGTGAACCAAAGGACAACAGCTCCTAGCATCCTGATTTCCAGTCAACTTTAGTATACTGCCTTCCAACAAGACCAATACAGAACTCTTATCCCACACCAAAATATTAGTTGTGATTATATGCATTACCTGAAATATGGTCTCCACCTTCAGCAAGCCATAGAAAAGACACACCAAAAGCTAGGCCACCTCTCTATATTAAAACACTACTTTACTGACGCTGCAAAAAATACATAGTCACTTCTTTTCTACTACCTACCCTATTATATACCTCTCTAATTTTAACTCTTCACTATCAGTATACACAACAAAGTAGCCAAATTCGCAACTAACCAATAATGTAGATCGTATCACTGCTTCTCTCAAACTACATAATTCTGGATTGTACTCATGATTAATTGCAACCATCAAACTACTGCACAACCCAGAAAAATGTCCATCTCTTTTCTCCATCATTCAACCTTGCTCTACGCTCTGCTGAAAAATCATTACCAGTCATAATTAAACCTAACAACAATGCAGGATTCTCCTTGTAGTTACACTGCATTGCTAATAGCTGAATACCACAGTCTGCAACCCAAAAGACTTTGAATGACAAATGAAGCAACACCTGATAGATAAATGTTTCTGCACCGGCACCACTCCTGCTTAAATTGATAATATTATAACTATATGAATTTGTGCCATAACTCACTTCCCCACAAATGTTAATGTATTGTTATCACAACTATACCATCCTCTATCATCTCATCTCCTTTGTCTTCCTTGTACCTCCTGCCTTCTTTCCCTTCTTTGGGCTGCTCTAACTCTTTAATCTTAAAAAATATTCATATACAACCCATGTAACTGTTATTTGTAATCAAACTGTTTGTAAATGATGTAACTGATGTCAAGGATATCTGAATAACTGAACTGTTGCTCACAAATTAAACTGACTGTAAATGATAAAACAATGCAAGTGATGTCCATGATGTCTCTATAGTGGAGCTTTTCTCCCTAGGTTTCTCCTGAAAAAGGGCAGTACTCAGTCAAACTTTCCTGGTAAACAAATGCCAGTAAATAAAGAAGAAATCCATTGGATGTAATTATCTGGCCCATTTGCATCTCTTACCCACATACCTCTCAACTGAGCAGATTTTTGCCTCATTTTTGTTCTGTTCCTAATGAAATATGTGTTTTTTCTGGTAAATCATTGAAGAGTGAAGTCACTAAATAATGACAGACGTTTGAATTTCAGGCTTCATATCCTTCAAAAATGCATGCTGACGCAAAAACCTGACATTCTATCAACGTTTTAAATTTACAAGAGAAATATTTAAAATCTGTCCCTATTTTTAGGGCTTAACCCCCCAACCATCCACCTACCACACACACACACACACACACACACACACACACACACACACACACACACACACACACACACACACACACACATTTTTGGCTTTGTCTAGTTTTCTTGAGCTAAGAGGTTGAAAGTTAAGTTTCACCATCTATAGTTCTTTGACACTATAAAACTTGAGGCAGATTTATTTATTTCTATTTAACTGAGGTAGAGGACTGATCCTTATGGACCTGTTTCAGATTCAGTTCAGGAGTACTGTCTGGTTAAGTGACTTTTTCAAAACCACATAGTAGGTAAACAAAGGATGAGAGAATCAAACCCTGGACAAAGGAAAGCAGCTTGTTAACTGCCCGTTGCCTTAATCCTCTGCTCTGGCAGATAAAATTGAAATGGTCTCGATGCAAGTTATCTTTTGTGGGTGATTTTTGTAGGTCTAAGACATCTTCTAATTTCAAGAAGTATCTTTTTAATATTGTCCATTGCTCCATTTACTCAATTTATGTATTTCCATTGATTTTGGTGCGGGATTTGTTTACTTTGGTATTTGAGATTAGGCCCTTTTCACAAATGATTTTCACTCAGACAAAGTATGCCTGTTGGAGGTGGATACTCACTACTGCCAGGGACAATGATTGCCTATAATGTTTGGCACCAGGACATAATTCTTATAGACGTAAAATCTGCATTTAAATTTTAAGAATGCTACCAAAAGGAAAAAGGACGTCCAAGTCCTCCAAGCATACTTTGACTAAAGTACGGCTTGATTTATTTCTAACTTCAGAATATACTTTATCCTTAAATTTTTAGGGTCTACTTATTAGTTTCCCCCTGAAGTGTTTACCAGTGCCCTGTATAGACACAGATGCTTTGAATGACATTTTTCCTGTTAAGTCACGACTGAAATTTCACCAATACCTAGTTGTACACAGGGCAACTAATTTGCAGTTTTCAACACTGTCCCGAAAGTTGCAAACTCGATTATCCTGACATTGCTTTATATTCTCACTCCAACAGTCAACAGTCCATAGATATGAACTTTCCCACTATCTGCACTGTTGCCAGCTTGGTGGATTTGGGCATCCTGAGTCAATGTAGAAATTTTCTCATGTCTACTGACAACCACTTAATTCTCAAACAAACTGTTATGGTATGTGAGAGATGTATTTACACAATGACACTGGAGGCAAAGCGCTCACATAAAAGTACTCATAATGTCAATAAGGTTCTCAGTAGTACATATGCTGCACCCATCAAACACAATTCAAAGCAAACATATACACCCACATATGCTGAGGTACTTAAATATAACCTTTCTAAACCCCAAAGACCTCCTAGACAAAGTACACATAACAAATACCCTCAGCAGCCCCAAATGTGCTTTTTCAAAACAACACCCACATCACCACATACATCCACATCTCATGGAGCCTCTACTTCTAAGCCATAAGGCAAGCCACCGCACAATCAAACTTTCTGGTCATTGGAGACTCCATCATGAGAAACACTGGTGTCCCATCACCAGGCTGAATAAGGAGAAAGTCATGGTGAGTTGCTTATCAGGAGTTAGGATCCACCACATTATGCATGCGCGTAGGTCACTGGACTGTAAGTACCAGTATGACTCAGTCATAGTCCATGTGGGTGTAAATGACTTGAGACGTACCTCCCTAGACTATATGACGAGAGACATCGTGGAGCTCTCTGAATATGAGTCCCAGGTTGATATGAGCATAGCATTGAGCAGCATTTTACCTTCTCCAAGGATGATGACACAATACAAACAAAAGATGAATTACTTTAATAGCTGGCTTAGTTTCTGGTGTCATTCTAAGGGGGTGCAGTATTTGTCAGCATGGAAGGAGATGGTCAACAGTCCATGCTACTTTGCCAGGAATGGTCTGCACCTCTAGCCTGTAGGCTTTTGAATATTAACTAAAACATTGTCTTCCCCATAGTGCCTTTTTTAGCCAATGCCAAACTGAAAGTACTTCTGACTTTGCAAATCAAAACCAAGAAAATCTAAAAGTATTACTGCTCAATGCTAGGAGTCTAAACAAAAAAATGTACTCCCTAGAAGCGGTCTTCACCATAGAGAATCCTGACATCTGTGCGGTCACTGATGTATGGTTTAAAGCTGCAGAAAGCACACTGACAGTGCAAGTTTATAATGTCTTCCACACATTTAGACCAGCTACTACACAGACAGGGGCTAAAGGTGGAGGTGTCTCGATTTACATAAAAAATAAATATACCTCAAGACTGGTCCAACAAGACAATGCACTTGAGCTACTCAATGTTCAAAATTACCATAGGCAAAATCCAATATCACTTTTTTGCAAGGTGTAGGTCCTCCTGTATGACTCAGGAAACCTGTATCATGTACTTAAACTTATTGGAAACACTCTTTATCTAACCCAATACTGTATTCATGAGTGACTTTTATTACCCCACTATTAATTGGGAATCCTATACAACATAAAATATACAGGCACAGAGATTCCTAAATTTTTTAAACACAAACTCTCTGGACCAGATTCTCAATACAACAACCAGGGCTGGAAAGACACCGAATCTAGTCCTCACTAATATGGGAGAGTGCTGCACTCCCCATAGTGTAATGTCTTCCCTGGTAAGGTCAGATGACAAAATGGTCTCCTTTGATGTGAAAATAAAACCTGGACCCTCCACTAACCCTGGAATTTTCAGGAAGTACTCTAAGGTAACTTCCTGCTATTAAGTGATAACCTGGAAAAAATTGAAAGTGCCGTAAACCATGAGAACACTGCTGCCTGTGCAGAACTGTTCACAGAAACCCTATGCAAGTATATAAATATCTGCAGAGAGGCAGCTGTACCCACCAGGAAGAAGCACAGAACTACCTCAAAAATACAAGCCACTCTGGTGGAATCACAAAATCAATAGGCCATATAACAGAAGGAAGAAAATCATGGCAAAAATTAGGAGGTACAGCACACAGCAGGATAAAAGCATTGTCATCAGACTAAACAAACAACTTAGAAGACAAGTAAAGTTTACCAAAGCCAAATGTGAGGTAAATTTGACCTCCCAGGCCAAGGAGAGCAGAAAGACTTTCTTTTAGCTATGTCCGCAACATCAAAAGCCATTCAGAAAATTCAGCCCCATCTTTACCCCTCTTCCCCCCTCAACCTTCCTTCAGGAAACACCATGAAATATAACTCCCCCCTGCTATTACTCGGAAACAGGTCCTTAATGCTCTCTTTAAGGCCAAGAACACTGCATCAATAGGCCTAGACAGTATCCCAGAATGCCTTCTAAATAGCATGAAACATGACCTATCAGGACCTCTGAAATTACTATTTAACTGTAGCCTCCAAACAGGTTTTGTGCCTTATGAATGAAGAACAGCCCCATTCATCTCTCTGCACAAAGGTGTGTCATCTACAGACCCTAGAAACTACAGACCCATAGGTTTCACTAGTCTTATATGCAAAGCCGTGAGACGAAATATCATGAAAATGATCAATAATGATATAGTAAACCTGCAGACACTGGACGCAATCCAGTTTGGTTTCATCAAGGGCAGGTCATGCCTACTCAACCTGGTGGACTTCTTTGAGTAGGTCACCAAAACAATGGATAAGGGCAAAATGGTTCACACTGCCTATCTTAACCTGCCCAAGGCATTTGACACAATACCTAACTTGAGCATTGTTGACAAGCTCAAGAGGTTAGGTACAAGCCCATACACCACCTGGTGGATAGCCAAATGACTCACAGACAAGATCCAGGAAGATAAAAGTGGGGAGTACACCTCTATAAAGAGGCCATTCAGAAGTGGAGTCCATCAGGGATCAGTCCTTGGACCACTCCTTTTGGCATTTACTTCTCTGAAGTCAAGGCCAATGTCAGTGGTCTCTGGCTGACTAAATTTGCAGATGATTGCAAATTAGGAGTTGTCATTGAATCCCATACCAATACAAACATTTTCCAGGAAGGGCTGACTCAAAGCCATGGACCAAAACTAAATGCCAAGAAATACATAATAGTATAATTTGGGAAGTCATCCAACTGTTATATGATCAAGACTTGACCCAATAATCAGGGACTTGGGGAGACACATATACAGTAATCTAGCCTTAGACCATCACATGTCTGCAGTAGTTAAGAAATCATTCCATGTTTCACAACTTATAAACAAAGCTATGGCATCTAGGTCCAAGGAAGTCACTGTTCCACTGTATTCAGCATTCATCAGACCTATCATTGAGTACAGTGACCCCTTTTGTATGTACCTAACCAGGTATTATTTATTTATTATTTATTTAGCATGTGTTAACTGGGTTGTTCCAACTGAGCACATGTACATTTTCAGTGGACACCTGAGGAGAACAGCTCAAAAAAATAGTTAAATACAATTGAAGTAGTAGTTATACAAATGTTTAAAAAAATGAGTAAAATAGAGGTAAACACAGAAGAACAAAATAGGGATATGTTAAGATTCAACAGTACAAAATTTTCAAGATGTATCATTATCACATTCTTAAAACCATTGGTGTTAGATACAAGTAAGGAAAAGTTGATAAAGTAAAACATAGTAATCAAACTACAAGCTCATGTGACCTAAGAAAAAAGAGATACATAGATCTGTCTTAATTTGTTAACAGAGTTTCTAGGAAAAAGTTGTAATGCAGAAAAATTAGGAGAAGAGGGAGGAGGAAGAATTTTAGGTTTAGTCATGACAGAGGTGTGTCCAAAAAAGTGCTTCAGTTCTTTTTTGAAACCATTGGAATGTGTAATGCATCTTATATGGAGTGGGAGTTTGTTCCATGTGTGAGATACTGAGTATTTCTATAATATTTTACCAATATTTGTTATTGGGTTTATAAATGTGTAGTAGTTGTTGGTCAGTACTATGGAGTGGACGTGAAGGGGTATAGTAGATATGAAATTTGATAGGGCAGGGCAGGCTGTGGTATTGTTGAGTACAAAGTGAGTTAAGAGAAGTCGGGAAAGTAGAAGTTGATGTGGCAGTTCAAGCCACAGCAGGCTGTTTAATGTCATGCAGTGGTGGGTGTTATGTGGTAGATTTGCAGCAAATTTGCAGTTTTATTGTATGTCTGTTCCAGTTTAATAAATGTGGAGGTCTGAATGTTTGTAAGGATTGGAGCAGCATAGAGAAGGCTTGGAAGGTGTTAAGTTTGAGCTATGGAGAGTCTAGAGTCTGGGGTAAAACATTTTTTATTTCTGTAGACTAGACCTCATTTTTGGTTTGTTTTTTACGGATTGTTGGGTATGGAGGTCAAATTTTAATTGATCATCTATTATCATATCAAGTAGCTTTGTGTGGGATTTTACATTAATGATTGTGTTGTTAAGGGATGAGATAATAAATGAGAGGTTACTCACTAAAAGAATACAGGATGTAAGTAAAATGTCCTGTGCATACTGCCTTAAGGCCCTATCCCTGTGTTCTGTCTCTTACAGGCTGTTGAGGTGAGATCTATGCCTGGCATACAGGGCATTGCCAGATGCCACTCTTTAGGGACCTACTGCATATCTGCAAAACAAACAGAACCAGAATTACCCATACTAACAACTTAAATGTTCCATGTGCTATAAATAGGCCCTGATGGAGAGACAGGCATGTATATCAGAGACTATACCATATCTGGACCAGGCGCCCCATCCATGTGAAACAGAGTTCCTTCTTAACCCAATTCAAGTGTAACTTGAACAACTGGATGGGGAACAGGAAATCCATCCCTTACTTGGCACCTGTGTCTCTAATGGATATAGGCAACCTGTAAATGGTTCATCTCCCAGGCCCCTGCTTATAAATGTTTCATCTCCCAAGCCCCTTCTTACACCTGTCAAGGGTATCAGAACTTGTCAGAGATTTGGAATGCATGACTAGGCTTAAAACAGCCCTTGTTGTTGTTAGCCTAGTAAACACCTATGAACCTATAAAGTCTTCCTATGGAATTTCTGATTAATATACAAGCGAACAGTTACTGCTGACCTCGGGTAAAGGGATGAAACCTCTGTTACAGTCTATTCAAATCTGTGTTCCAGTTTAAAGCACTGACCATAGATCTGCAGAGAAAATGGCTAAGATAAAAAGAAACTTTCCAGACACAGAAATTCTCTTCATGTAATATTTGAAGATAAGAAGTCCTTAGAGCAAGAAGGTAGAAGTGCAAATTCTGTGCTTTAATAGTCAGTGGAATCTACAACTGGGGAATCTTCAGTTATTGAAGTGATACTCACGTGTTCATCTCCCATGCCTTTTCATATGCAGCTGGGAATTCTGGCAATTGAATAGGATCAGTTGGTTTGGTTGCTGTAAAAAAAAGTCTTAAAATAGAACTTCAATGAGCTCATGCCTCCTACCTCCCAAGTTTCGGGTTGTAGGTATCTGGTTACAGTTCTCATCTCTTTTTCTGCATAGTCAGGATGCATGTTGGTCCCTTTGACATCAACCTTTGTAGTGAAAAGACAGACACTGGTTATAATTTTAGATAGAGTGGCATTGACCAAACTGACTTCATTCTTACCAGTGCCAGCATATTGTACTTGCACAACAAAAAAAGCAATAGCTAATTTGTTTTTGGAGAACCCAATATCATATGTCAGTGTTAGGGCTACAGCCGACAGTCCTACATTGTTAGTGTAGCTTCTGCCGATCCTTCATGACATCATTGCTACTGCTGTTGTTTTGCAGACATCAGTGCTACTGTCTGACAGCAGGCATTGGTGCTACTGCTGTTGGTCTCACAGGCGTTGTTACTACCACTCTCTGTCCCACAGTTGTTGATGTTACCATAGTTGATCAGTATCACAGTACCTGTTGCCAGTGCAGCTGATGTTAGTCATTCAGACATCATTAGGAGTCTCCGGCACTGGTTTTCAAGGCATCACATCAGCCAGTGTCAATGTATTCCGCTCATTTAACTCCTTGCTCAGATAATGCATACTCAGGTTCATAGGTTCATAGGTAAGTACTAGGCTAATGGCCCTGGAGCCAATACAAGCCTAGCCCAAGAGTATTCCCAGTCGTCCTGACGCTGGACATTAGTTCCTTGTGCCCATATCGAGCAAGGCTGTTGAAGTGATCCCCAGGGTGAATTTCCTATTACCCATCCACTTGGCAAGATTTTTCTTGAAGAGGGCTAGTGAGGTGCCCTGCTTGACATGAATGGGGAGCTTATTCCAGAGTATGGGAAATCTCTGGGTGAGGAACCTGTCCCTCCGGCAAGTTCTATTTATTGTGGTGATGAGGTTATGGTCTTTGGAGTGTGTGGTGTGGAGGGATTGAGACTTTTTCAGATGGAGTATGTCTAGCAGCACTAGGTCAGAGATGGCTTTGTATGTCAAGCAGAGATCACCTCTAAGTAGGCAATATAAGATGGACTGAAGCTGGAGTTTTTTGAGTCTTTCTGTATATGGCATGGATTTGAGTCCTAGGATCCACTTTGTGAGGAATTTGTGTGGCCTCTCCAGTTGTTGTAGGTGTCTGGTAAGGTACATGCCAAATGGGGCATTGTACTCTATAATGGGTCTAATGAGGGATGAGTAGAGAGGGATTATGATTTCTTTCTTCCTAGATATTAAACCTTTTGTAATGAGGTGTGCCACATAGGAGGACTTTCTAATGACAGTGGCAACATGGTTGTCGAAGGGGAGGTTGCTGTCTACCTTGTCCCTAGATCTCTTATCACACCTTCAGAGTTAAGTGGGCTACTGTCACTGTGGTAGTTCATGGGCACCATGTTTTTCCTGAAGGGAATGACGATGTACTTTTTAGCATTGAGCTTAAGGCCATGGTTCTAAAACCAGTCGTTCGTCTCTGTGTGGCCTTTTTGTTGGATGTCTACATCAGCTTGAGAATCAATAATAGCTCCAAGTTTGCAGTCATCTGCAAATTTGGTTAACCAGTGTCCCTCTGTGTTGGCTTGAACTTCAGAGAAGTAGATGCCAAACAAGAGAGAACCCAGAACAAATCCCTGTGGGACTCCACTTGTAACTGCCTGGTAGTCAGATTTGGAGTCTGCTACTCAGACTCAGCCATATAGTGTTTTCTTCATCAAACTTCATTCTTGCCATCTCAAAATGTTATGGTGACAACATCAAGACAAGTAGTACCTGTTTCGTCTGCACTCATGTTAGCTTGTCTAAAGTATATATCCCGAGAGTCAATTTCATTGGGGGCATGCAGGCAAGTCACTACATTGCAGATATTAACATTACCAGTTTGTCAGTTGGTATCCAACATATCAAATGGTAAAACAGATAAACCATCCCCTCCATCATACTCATTAAGGCTTGTGTGGGCATTAGCATGTAGATTAGGCAGTGCCTCAGCTTGAAAGAAAATAGCTGAGACTTCAAACCAGGATGCACCAGCAAGACATTCCAAATGACTTGGAAAACCCAGACACTTGTTTCAAGACAGCAATCTTCCAGAAGAAGATGTTGATATTGATGGAGGGGGAGAATCACCACAGTCTACACCAAATGAACTAAAATTTGGACAAATCCTCCAAATGTTGCAGCATAAGAGGTCCAGAGCCAGTGATCCTACCTCCTCAGTCTCCCAGCAAAGAAGCAGGAAACCTTCAGGATGACTCAACAGACCAGACAGCTGCCTCTTGTGGACATCATAAAAGATGCTACCAATGCAGTATGGAAAAATCCAGACACTGTGGCCTTGGTTCAGAGAAGAATTGATTAGATTTTTTTTCTCACCTCTAAGGAGTTCACCACCTGGTGGAAACATGTAATGCAGACATTATGACTTCAACAACAAATATGACATTAAACCCTGGGCCTCAGACAGCAGTGGCCCATCTTCTGGATAAGAGTCATGAGTGATGCATCACTTTGAGAACTGAGTGCTTATATTCTTAACCCGTACTATGAGGACTTGGGGCTACATGACCTACTTTCTCCAAATGAATCCCTAACAGTTGCTTGAAGAGGAAAAATACCTACTGCCATGTTGTTGTCTGGCTAAGCAGTATGCCCTTTAAGGAATTCATATAGATCTAAAAATGGTAAAAGAAATCTTGTGTGCACTGAAGATATACTTCTAAACTGTCCAGAATTTCACAGGACATACAGATTTTTACCTTTTTATTTTATAGTGTGTTCCTCATTAAGTATGTGGTTTTCTGGAAAATCATTGAGGATTGAAATCACTAAATTATGATAGATTTTCAAATTTTAAACTTCATATCCTTCAGAAAATGACACATAATAACCAGCAGATAATCCATTTTGTGTGTGTGTGTGTGTGTGTGTGTGTGTGTGTGTGTGTGTGTGTGTGTGTGTGTGTGTGTGTGTGTGTGTGTGTGTGTGTGTGTGTATGTGCTGTACATACATATATATATGTACTCTTCTTATAATTGCTAGTTGTATTACCTGTGTCCTCCATCTGCATGATTCCTGTTACAAGTATGAGACCCTGATACTGCCAGTCCTTCAAGTGCAATCAGTAAAGTGCATTTTCAACACCAAAGCAATGAATTATGGAACTGTCTGCTACATGGTTAAAACTTCCATGCGCTCCACATTGTGGAGTCAGGCTGTGCCCCTATACGTGTTAACTGTATATTAATGACAGAGAAAATACTATGAGATAATAGAATCTTGGACTTTGTATAACTATCCTACTATGGTGTATATTATAGTCTCACTGTTTTGTGGTTTGCAGATACAGGTTTTACAATACTGGCCAAATTTCAATTTAGTTACTTAGAAAAATCTGCGTAATCAAGTTAGATCAGTATTGAGATGAGGAACTTGAGCTTGTTATGCTTAGTGCTTACTTGTTTAACAAGTAAGTAGTAATAAAATCAAAAAAGTGCCTTATGGGACACTAACGTAATACATGTAGATGTGTGAAGATAGCATCCAAACCACAAGCAGTCAATGAAAAGTGTCAGTTCATCCTGTGTTGTTATACAGTGTAACTCACAGTAGGGCAAATAGGCAGTATACCTTATGACTGGGAATAGGTCAGTGCTTTATTGCTGTCATGAGAAGATTTGTTGTACAATACAAATGCTGCTGCTATCAGCTACTATGCTGAGAATGTGGAATCTTCTGACCTGTGTCAAATGATTGCCCTTGGAAACAATGATTATATCTTTCTAGTGGATGTAGCACAACTACAAAACAGAGTTTTGAGATGCATTGCCATTAATTGCCTAAAACTCATTGAGAATACTTTTCTAGCATACTTCTTAGCCTCCACCCCCATCGTTGTCTCTTTTTGTTCTGTTGTAAACTATCTTTTATTATAGACACATAGGTAACTGTAAGCTTTCCATAAAAATCAAAGTATTTTATAATAATCATCAAAACCAATATGCATTTCCAACATGAAAAAGCAAAGGTGTTTTCCAACCAGACATTAGCACAGAAGGAAAATTGCTATAGACATTTCCTGGCATATAGACATTTTATTCACAGTATTGGGACCATAAAAATAATTAAATTAACACCCTTCACATAAATGATGCAACAACAGAAGAGAAAAAGTAGTTGTGCTCCTACCGTGTAATAATGACTAGGCTTTGAAAACCAGCAAAGTTTTATCTTAAGAAAAAGAAATAACTATAACAAGTTACAAGAGGTGAAAGCTGCAAGTCACAGTGCTGAAACTGAAAGAAAAGGTAAATTTATAACTTCCACTTCTGTCTCCCTCCAGACAAGATAAAGGTTGCACTTTTTTATCTTGTTTTGTTTTGTATATTTAATGTATGCATATAAAAACATGTTTTAGTTTCCCCTTACTTCCTTACCTGTTTGGGCATTTCATTTGCCCCTCTGTCCATGTAGCCTACCTAGTAATGGCCAGGAGGGGCCACTTTCCAGCTGAAAAATTAAATATGCATCAGCCTTTTCCTTTACTGTGGGACTATGTGAAGGACATGAGATTGTGTCCATCACTTTGAAGTGATGCATGATTTTATAACTTTTCAATGTAGAAAGAGAGACACGTAGGTCTATCCTTTGATCTTTTGCTCCAAATGAGAAAGTTTTCTCTATCTCATTGTCCATTAATTAGAGTGCAAGTGTTGCTTGCTGGCACCTTGTCCCTATACCAGGATGTGACGGATACAGCATTTCTAAAAGTTATAAGATGTATCTGGAAATGAAGTTGATTTTAGAAAACCATTTACAGAAATCTAGGTATCTATAGGCTCGCAGTGGTAGTCATTAATTTCACAAGTACAAAACTGCAGAACAATCACGCATGTTCTTTTTATTTGGTAAGTGAGTTACAAAACCACATTCTCAAACTCCACTTAATGTGTAACTTGAAACCACAGAAACATGCATAGAGTAAAACAGCAGGGCTGCAGCTCTCCCAGCAATTAGTCATGTTGCACATCTCCTCAAGTGACCAGGTGAAAGGTGTGACACTTAGCAGTTGATAGGCCTGAATTACCATTGGTCCACTCCCTCCTTCTCTCTAGTAGAGAGGGAGGACACTTTGTATGCTTTACCTCAGCATCAAAGGTGAGCGTGACTCCTGATGAACTACTGACACTGTTACACAGTCAGATCAGATGCAGTACTCTTTAAGTTATTCCTTATGAACACAAGCAATAAATAAATCAAGGCAGTGCACATGAGTATGCAGCCCACCCTTTATATCAGTAAACACCATGCCATGGCAGAATTTAAGAGAAAATAATTTCAGTAGGTGCTCCATTTATCCCTACCTGTAATCTAGCAGAAACCTTCAGTGTTGCAGCACCATTTCCTACCTGTTGTTGGAGACCTTTATGTGTCCATTATACCATGGATAGGCCTATGGTTGCTATGAGATATGCGTTGGGTAGTGGGATTCATGTTGGTCCACTGAACACTGTTTCGATAAATGCAATTAAACTGAAACCACTTTGCTAAAGCCACCATCAGCATATACCGAGATATATTTTTTTTTTTGCAGGAGGGCAAGGCTGCCTGCATCCCCCATATGGGGGGACACTTCCATGACATGCAGGATTTATATTTACCCCCTCCAAGGTCGCACAACAGTGGAAAAAATGGCAGTCTCCACTTTTGTTGAAGGCAGTTTTAGCAAACTAACTTTGGTTACTTTGCATTTGCTGAAATCGACACAAAGGCTTGACATGCTCCTGCGTTAGTGTTGGTTTAAGTATATCAACATTATCAAGGTTGACAGTTACTTTATCTAATGTTTCTAGGCATACACTGTGTATAGTGCTCTGTGTGAAATTCAGAAATGTTGGTAACCTATTGCATTTTAAGTGCTTTCTTAGTTGTATTTCACTCTGTAAATCCCATATAGCATTGATTCTGCAGTGCATCTTCAGAAACAGTAAGTCTCAGTTCCAAAAAGATTCCAGTATGATCCACACATTTCTAAAATTTTCAGGAAACATTAAGATGTAAAGCATGTATTGTAAGGTGCATGGAGGAGTGCATTTCCACTTACAGCAGCCTCTTGGCAGATGGAAGATTAGATATGCTGCTGAACAGCATTGATTCTGGGATGGCCAGTGCACAATGACAATACTATGGTTGCTTACAGATGATATCCTTCTCAACATGGATAAAGGAAACCTTTAAGGAGCTCTCTTCATTGACCTTTCCAAAGCTTTTCATCTTATTGTCCAATTCCTGCTTCGTTATTCACTTTGGGAAATTGGGGTTAGCCCAACACTGTCTCATGGTTCCAAAATTTCTTAGCACAGTTATTTCAGAGTTAAACTAGGCCAATCCCAATCACCTACAGAACCCCATACCAGAGGAATGCCCCAGGGGATCCATACTCACCCCCTGTTGGTTTCAATCTTTATTAAAAAACTACCCTCTGATCTCACTTACCTTCTGATCACTCTTTATGCAGATGACTCGGTTATTCCTTGATCCAGTTCTTCGCATTCAACTACTCAAACCCAGCTTCAGTCTGACCCCCACTCCCTTAATTATTGGCTAAAAAAAATATAAGCTACTCTTAAACTCCTCCAAAAAAAGTATGATATTTGGAACCTTACAAAGGTTGAAAAAAAAATTATAAAAATCTTAACATCACATGTCTCAAAGGTACCCCAATAGAAACAATCACATCCTTTAAATACGTATTTATGGGTAGACCAGTCACTTAAAGCCACATTGAAAACACCAAGAAAAATATCAAATAGTCTTCAAAGTCAATGTTGCAGTACTGATCCTTGGGTCTTCCTGCCCTGCAGAAATGAGCAACTGGTCCAATTTCCAAAGTCTTAGCATCATCCAAAGCCGACAGATGTCCAATGACTGATATCTGGACATCAGTGTATAAGAATTGTGTCCATCAGCACCATCTTCAGTTCTTTCTAGCCATTCAGTCTGATGTACTTCATGTGTGTTTTATATGCTTGCAGTCCATTTGTCTGCGCATGTTTGTGGAAACCCGGTCTTTCCAGACATGTTCAAAAAAGTCAATAACTGTCCTGTGGTAAAGAAACCAGCATAAAGAATTTCACTCATTTTTTTGCTTTACTTTGGGCCTCAGCATGGCATCTCTATCTGTTTTGATTGTGCAAAATTTCATGCAAAACCCCCTTAAATGTAGGCCATGTAGCACCTATTGAGCCTCATCGTCAGCTTCTTCAGTAGCATCATAACTTCCCAGCTTCTGCAGGGCCCACGCTAACTCTGGTGACTGCTGGTGTGAACCCGAAACAAGAAAAAAAGATAAAAAACCTATGAATTCAGAATTTTCAGAAAAATCTACTGTGTCATTTCCTAAGTCAACTGTGGACTTAGATAATGAATCTTTGCAGCCCCTGGCATGGGTGACTGCTAGGCCAGAGCACTCTGTCACAACCCCCTGTGAGGCTGCTATGGTTTCTGGCATACCCACAAGTACCACCACCACGCACATGTCAGTTGGATGTGATGCTGCTATGCAAGCATCAGCTTCTGACATCTGAGAAGTGGTTCTGAAGGGAGACCTTAGGTCTCACCTAACTACCGAGGTTACCGAGGGTGGGATTGGATGACCACATCCCTTGACCATGCCTGTTTTATGAACTACTAAACCAAAATTCGATCCTACTTTGGCCTCACCACCACCCTCAGCCTCCACATTTCAGCCCAAAGCATAGGATATTTTGAAGATAGGAATTCATGTCCCTTATTAAATATGTCTTTGGGATGTAGGAAAATAGAAACTACTGCAGAAGCCCATGGGGATCACACAGAAGGTACTTAATTTGAGAATCAAACCACAGGGCTAAATGCTGTCAGACAGCAGTGCTAACTATGTGCCCTTTTCATTGCTCTTCTCATCATGTGTGGAGAATTTTTAACAAAGGTTTGACAAAAATCATTCAGCTGGATGTTTATGGCTCTAATTTGTCCTTTGGTGACTTCAGTGACTTTCAGCTGAGAAGAATGAAACTCTGACATTCCTGAAATGCCATCAATAACTACAGACATTACAAGTTTGGGAATAGAATGTTTATTCCTGGGATTTAATAAAGGGTTTTTCCCATGCCAGAATAGTGCAGCAGCCTTCTGCACGGAATATGGCCGCTGAGCAATTCAGTAAACAAGGCTGGGGCATGCATGAGCCTGCTAGCACTATTCTGGCATGGACACCATTGAATAATGCTAATCACCTCATTTGCTGGTGAAAACAATGCAAATGACGTGAAATTAGCGATTCAGTAAACAGGCAGGCATCCATGCCAGAACAGTGTCCATTGCAGAAATGTATTCGGTTACTGACCGTGTACATTTCTGCAAAAATGAAAACAGGGGCATGACAGCTCAAAGTAAAGCATGTGTTATAACCATTAGGCATGCCCATGGCCAGAAATATGACCATTGTCATAGAAAAGAGTTGCAAAATTATAAAAATCAAAGTTTTTTTTTGTCTGATTTCAGCCATTTAAGCGTAGCACAGTGGCGTGCAAACGAGAGCTTGCCGAAAATAAAAAAAAAATGTGAAAAGGCAATTTTAAGTGAAATCTGCATTTTGCCATTATAGTGTATGGCATGGAGAATAAAAACAGTAACACGTAACACTGGTTGCTAAGGAGAAAGGCTCTGGTGTAGTGGTGTAACAAGAGACTAATGGAGTGGGGTATGCAAATGAGCAAATTTTACTGAATCACAACATGGGAGACCATTCTCTGGCTGCACCTAACCATGTAGGAGCTGGACAGTAGTGTAAGCAGGAGAAGCAGCTGACATGAAAAGGGTGTGTGTCATGCTTGGTGTAAGCACATTGGAGCTCCATGGGTTCCATTTGAGCTTAGCTAAGCACAGCTAAGCAAAGGTGTGTGTCTGAGGCTGTTTTTACTTATTCCATGAAATAAAGAGTGTGTTCATGTCCAGGGTAGCACCATTTCTGCTTCAAAGTCTTTACTTTAGCTTAACGCATTTGCACAGTGTGCACAGGGTCTTAAAACAAAAAAAGAAAAAACTCTGGAAATAGCAGAACTGTTTACATTGGGTAGCAGCTTTACATGGCACACCGCAAGGCTTAAAAAGGGTGGAAATGGGAAGGAAAAAAAATAAAAAAAGGGAAATAGCAGAATAAAAGCAATCAAGTACAAATAACATAGCTGACAGGTGGAATATATCATAGTCAGTGAATCAAAAAGGCAGCATCTGCAGCACAACAGTATAAACTGTGCAAACACCTTTCAGTCTGTTTTTTCCCCACAAACTCTGCACCAGTGGTGTACACACTCGAGGGAATTTTAACTGACAAAATATTAGAGGCTGTTGTCACTTTAATACATCAGTATGTGCTAGAGGCTGAGGGTGGTGTGGAGGATAATACTGACAACCACCCCAGACTGAGGAGGAGGAGAAGAGTGTTTAGACCCAGGGTAACCTTCCAGGGGCTACATGATCTGGAGATAGTAGAGCGCTACAGGGTGGTCAGGGACATACTTCAGCAACTCGTTGAGTTGTGCCGGCGTCACCTCAGACAGAGAGCCAAAAGAGGAGAACTCATCCCAATGGATACGGTATGTGCAGCCTTAAGAATACTAGCTACAGGTACTTTCCAAAGACCTACTGGGGACATCATGGGGGTTTCACATGTATCTGCATCCAGGGTACTCCACCAGTTCCTGGATGCCATGCTACCACATGCCAGTAAGCACATTTACTTCTCCAGCACCCGTGAAGAGAGGACCAGCAATATGCACCTCTTCCACCATGTTGCACACTACCCAGAGGTACTGGGTGCCATAGACTGCACGCACATCCACATCAAAGCAGCACCCGGTGAGTAGGATAGGGTCTATCTAAACCACAAGGGCTTTCACTCCATCAACTGCCAGGTAGTGTGCCATCCCCAGGGTGTTATCATTCATGTGTGTGCTGACAGCCCTGGAAGCTATCACAACTTCCACATCTGGCATTCCTCACACCTATATCATGGATATCATGGATTTGCCAGAGGGGGGCATCCCATATGGCCATCTGGTGGGGATGCTGGCTATGCACTGGAGCCATGGATGATGACACCCATCAGAAATGCACACACACCTACTCAAGAATGCCATAATGAGGGACACGCACAAACCAGAATCATTATAGAGCATGTATGTAGGATGTTCAAGTCATGGTCCTGCTGCCTTGACATATCCGGTAGAGCCTTGCAGTACTCTTCATCCACATGTGCACACGTGTTCATAGTATATGCCATGCTACACAATATGATCCTGCAGATATAGCTGCAGCAGGAACAGTACGAGGAAGGGCCACACAGCCCCCCACCATTGCCAAGGTGTGCCCAGTATGTCCTGGCCTTGGCAAAGAGGCAAAACATAGCACACGTGCACACGTGTTCATAGTATATGCCATGCTACACAATATGATCCTGCAGATATAGCTGCAGCAGGAACAGTACGAGGAACCCCACCATTGCCAAGGTGTGCCCAGTATGTCCTGGCCTTGGCAAAGAGGCAAAACATAGCACACACACTGACACTATAAGGATCCAGGGATTGACACCTCTCTCTGACTTGCATACACAGTAAAATGGATGCCACACACAAAACACAACCTGTACCTTACCATGTATAAACAGTGCACTGCATGCATGTGACATAGGCAGCCCTCAAGCACCATCCTCACAACTGCCACAGATACAAGGTAAGTCAGTTTTCCTAACAACAAATTAATAGATTAATATGTTCTAGTAGCATATCTATGGTATTGCTGCATGCATGCAAGGGAATGGGGTGGCCTACTGGGATTGCAGCAGACAACTGACAGCTGTGTGGGACACCAGGAAATGTTTGCCCAGTATTGGCCTCCCCACACTATGCAGTAGTACCCAAGGTGACAAATCCCACTGCAGTATATGTGGGGGGGGCAACTAATTTGGGGGTCATAGGTCACAGGCATGGATGTCAGTGTGGGGGTCCCATAATCACCCCTCAGCCTCACCCAGCAAGTCGGCTGTAGAAAACTATAAAGAAATGTCTAGCAAAGGCCCACAAATGGCGACAATGATGAAATACCCTCCTACAGACTTACACAATGATAGCACAGCAGGTCTTGCAGTTGCTGTAAGGCTCTGAAGGGTGAGAAGTCTGAAACTCAAATGTATGCCATTACAATCTGACCTGTGGTCTTTAGTGATATGCCTCTAGTCTCCAAACAAGGGCACAATACTGTGCTAAATGGAACCAAAATGTAAAGCTAATATCAGCACAGTCTGTGAAAAATGTGTACAGTTAACAGGTGTGTCCCCCCGCACCCAAATTCCCATAGCCAGTTTTTTTAGTTTTAGCACTCAGATCTGTTTCTTTGAGCTCAGCACTTGTTCAGAACTCATAAGTACTAAATAAGCTACAAATTACTACAGAACTCAATTTTCCTCACTTGTCTAGAGGAAAACAGTTTTTAGTACTTAAAAATAAGCACCTATCCAGGCATGTCTAAGGGTCAGCTCCCAGTGTTTTCTCCTGTCTACCTGATGAATCTGGGCATCGTGGGGCAATGCAGCAGTTGCCTTATGTACACAGACAACCCACTCCTCCTACCACCCAACACTACAACCTGTGAGAGATGCACTTATATAGTTAAACTGGAAGCAAAGCTCTCTACACCCAAGACTGGACCAGATAGTCAAGAGGAGAAGGTAAACACTTGAACCACACCACACACATCACATAGTCCCTCAAAACCTACACCATCAAAATACAGACATCATCATCATCATCATCATCATCATCATCATCATCATCTTTCGGCTTTTTCCATTAGGGGTCGCCACAGTGGATCATCTCTTTCCATTTCTTCCTATCCTCTACATCTTGCTCTGTCACACCAACCGCCTGCATGTCCTCTCTCACCACGTCCATAAACCTTATCTTAGGCTTTCCTCTTTTCCTCTTACCTGGCAGCTCCATCCTTAGCATCTTTTTCCCAATATACCCATCATCCCTCCTCAGCACATGTCCAAACCAATGCAATCTCATCTCTCTTGCTTTGTCTCCAAACTGTCCAACATGAGCTGACCCTCTAATATACTGATTCCTAATCCTATCCATCCTAGTCACACCGAGTGCAAATCTTAACATCTTTAACTTTGCCACATCCAGCTCTGACTCCTGCCTTTTTGTCAGTGCCACTGTCTCCAACCCATATAACATAGCTGGTCTCACTATTGTCTTGTAGACCTTCCCTTTCACTCTTACTGGTATCCATCTGTCACAAATCACTCCTGACACTCTTCTCCACCCATAGAATCACAAATACACACCTACATTCATGGAGGCTCTCAATAAAAATCTGCTCAAGCAAGAGAGACCTCCAAAGCAGAAACACAAGCAACCTCCACCCCCCAACACAGCCCAAATGACACATAGCCCACAAACTCAGTGTGCCACTCAACCACAGCCCATAAGGCACATAGGTGACTCTATAGTCAGGCACATTGATGTTCCACTCACCAGGCTAAACAAGGAGAAAGTTACTGTCAGATGCCTGTTGGGTGCCAGGATCTGTCACATAATGCACGCACTCAGGTCACTCCACATCAAGTACAAATATGACTCTGTCATTGTCCATGTTGGTGTGAATGACCTGAGATGTACCTCCCTGGACTACATGAAAAGAAACATGGAGGAACTCTCCAATCTTGTAGCCCAGGCAGGTATGACACTTGCCCTGAGTATCATCCTGCCATCACCCAGAATGATACCACAGTATAAGGACAAAATGACTTCAACAATTGGCTAAACTTCTGGTGTCATTCTAAGGGGATCCAGTAGCTGTCTGCCTGGGATGACATGATCGACAGACCACAATGCTTTGCCAGAGATGGCTTGCACCTGTCACCCTTGGGATTCCGGATACTAGCTAAAGCTCTTGCCACCCCTATAGTGCCTTTTTTAGGCAAGGTTCAAATGACAAATTCACCACCATAACAGGTACAAGCAAGCAACATCTGATGGTAATGCTACTCAATACTAGAAGCCTAAACCTCAAAATGCATTCACTCGAGGCACTCCTTAAAATGGAGAACATCGACATCTGTGCAGTGACAGAGACCTGGTTCAAGGCTCCAGAGAGCACCCCTGCATTACCAGTCTATAATTCATACCACACCTTTTGACCACTTAACTTGGACTGAAACACTAAAGGCAGAGGAGTGTCCATATTCATTAAGGATATCCACACCTCCAGGCTAGTTGATCAGCATAATGCATCTGAGATTATCCAAGTGCAACTAACTCTAGGCAAGACGCAATCTGAATTGTAACTTGCTACACATCCCCCACCATGCCCCAGGATCCCACTCCTCATTTCTTGATACACTGGAAAATATTAGGGTACAACCCAACACCCTAATTATGGGTGATTTCAACTACCCCACCATTAACTGTACTAACTCTCTTGCTCAACGTTTTCTGGAATTCATAAATTCCAATGCCTTGGATCAAATTATACACATCCCCACCAGGGGCAGCAATATCCTAGACCTAGTCATTACCAACATGGGTGACCGGTGTTGCACACCAGAGGTCATTTCCTCATTGGTCAGATCAGACCATAAGCTAATCACCCTAGACATCCACATCCTGCCTCCACCCCCCATTAGGGAAACCACTGTAAAAATTTTCTCCAAAGCCAAATTCACGCTTCTTAAGACAGAAGTGGCAAACTTCACGACTCCCAGATGGACAATAGAGGTATGACTACTGAATCCTACACAAATGCAATTGATAAGCACTTAAACAAGTGCATGGATAGTGCTAACCGTAACAGAACCAAGATGCTATCCTCCAAAAAAGGAAGCCAATCTGGTGGTCCCCTGCCATAAACAAACTCTGCAACAGAAGAAAGAAACTGTTGCAAAAAATGAGTTGCAAAAAAAGAGTAAAATCCCATGATTGGAGGAACTCCCTGGTCAGCCTCAGTAAGAAGCTGAGATCCCTCATAAAATCCTCCAAATCTAGTTATGAAAACAAAATCGCCACTGATACTAAAGACAACCACAAAGCATTCTATAGCTATATCGAGAATCTCAGTGGCAACACTAAGATCTGCTCTGAGTTACAGCACAATGGCACTAAATATACAGAACCAACTGATTTTGCCAATATTCTGGCAGATAGGTTCAGTGCTAACTTTACCCCCCTCTCACCCCCTAAAGGGCCAATCTCTATACTGGAAGAATGCAACGTTCCTGTAATTACGGCTGCACAGGAAAAAAACACACTCTCCAAAGCCAAGAACACAGCATCCATGGGACCTGACAACATCCCAGGCTGCATTCTACATGAACTACAGAATGAACTGGCACCCCCACCTAAGCACCATGTGCCCACTAAATGGCACACAGCGACAGTTATCCCACTCCACAAAGGGGGAGCCACCACAGACCCCAGGAACTACCGCTCCATTAGCCTAATGAGCCTGGTCTGCAAGGCCATGGAATGTATCATCATGGAACTTATAAACAAAGACACTGGTAATTGCCAAACTCTGGACACCACCGAGTTTGGGTTTGTAAAAGCAGATCATGTCTCCTAAACCTGATAGACTTCTTTGAAGCAGTCATCAAAGCCGTAGATGAGGGTAAGGTGGTTCACACAGCCAATCTAGATCTCACCAAGGCATTTGACACCATCCCCCTCTCTGGAATTATAGATAAACTCACTAAACTAGGTATAAATCCCTATGTCACAAGATGGGTAGAACCCACACTGTGAAAATAGCAGACTCCAAATCTGAATTCAGACCAGTGACAAGTGGAGTACCACAGGGTTCAGTGCTGGGTCCTCTTCTGTTTATCTACTTTTCTGAAGTACAGGCTAACACAGAAGGTCTTTGGCTAATGAAGCTCGAAGATGACTTCAAACTAGGAGCCATAATCAAAACTCCTAACAATGTGGACATCCTACAAAAAGGGCCTCACTGAAACAGATGCCTGGTGTCAAACCATAGCCTCAAGCTCAATGCCAAAAAGTGCATTGTCATCCCCTTTGGTAAAAACTCTGTACCCGTGAGCTACCACATAGGTGGTAGTCTACTTAACACCAAAAGTGTGATAAGAGACCTTGGGACACAGATGGACAGTAGTCTCTCCTTTGATAATCACATCGCCACAGTAGTCAGGAAATCCTTCTACATGGCACACCTCATCACAAAAGGGTTCTCATCCAAGAAAAAAGAGGTCATTGTTCCCCTCTACTAATCACTCATTAGACCCATTATAGAGTGCAATGCCCCTTTTGGTATGTACCTCACAAGACATCTACAACAACTGGAAAGGCTGCAGAAATACCTCACAAATAGGATTACCAGCGTCAAACAGATGCCCTACGCATACCGTCTCAAAAAACTCCGGCTTTACTCTGTCGCATAGCGCCTACTCAGAGGCGATCTTTGCCTAACATAGAAAGCTATTTCAAACCCAGAGCTGTTGGGCATGCTCAACTTAAAGAAATCCCAATCTCTCTGAGCTACATGCTCTAGGGACCTAAACCTTGTCACCACAGTAAACAGAACAGGCTGGAGGGATAGATTCCTGTTCCAAAGACTTCCCATACTCTGGAACAAACTACCTATCTATATCAAACAAAGCTCCTCATTAGCACTCTTCAAGAAAAATCTTGATGATTGGATGGGAAATAGGAAATTCACCCCGAGGGATCACCTCTGTGGCTCTGCTCGACAGCGGCACAGGAAAATAATTTTCTTGGGTTGCGAAAGCCAGGGTACCTGTTTGGCTAGGTTTATATAGGCCCTAGGGCCAATAGCTTAGTACCTACCTATGAACATGTTTGTTTGCAGGGAAATAGCATCAGAGCGCACATTGCCAGGGCTGTCCCAATCAACATGATAACTTGTTGAATGTCCGCAATATGCAGGGGTCAATGAGCTATGTATATGTGTGGTTAATACTGTCAGGATGTGGCCAGCACTTACTACTGGCTGTTGTGTTGTAGTGGCTTATTTACAGTGCTGTCTTTGACAGGGCCATGATGCAAGAACTGCAGTGCCAAGTATTTTGCATATCAGCTACACCTATGGTAGGAGTTGTACACACTGTCCAGATGTCAATATCTGTTAATACAGGAAAGCTGTACAGGTCATGGACAGGGGCCACACATATGGACAGTACACAGCTTGAAGTAACCCACACAGTGCCTACCATACCTCTTGACTGTAATTACAGAATGTCCAGAAGTTTGCGTCATAATTGTGGTCTATATAACATAAACTAGTGGTTGTCTGGCAATTCACTGGCAAATCACGCAAGACTAAGGTCAGAAATTAATGACAGATTGTAGTGTCAGACTTCATACCCTATAGAAACATGCATGCTAATGCAAAACCTGTTATTGAATCACCTTTCTAGGTCTGTAAGGCCAATACATAAAAATGGTCCCTATATATATATATATATATATATATATATATATATATATATATATATATATATATATATATATGCCTCTGTTCCCCAACCACTTATGGCTTTGTCCAGATGTCTGGCTGTCAGCATTTGAGAGGTATGGTGCATATTAGAACAGCAGGTACCAGAAGGTCAGTGTACTGCCAGTGTATAAAAGGCTGCCACCTTTCTGTGTCAGCACTGACATATCACTGGCCAACAGCCGTACCCCTAGAATGACACAGGTCATCACAGAAGGAGCACAAGTATGCCTTTTATATCTGTTCTGCTTGTCCTAACATTGCATTTGCCTGCCAACTATTTGCAAAACAGGAAGGGTCATGTCAAAACATCAGTGGCAGACAATGGGGAAGCAGACGTCAAGCCCATAAGAGCAAACAAGCAATTGCCAAACTGGTCTCCCAACTGTCTACGTTTGACAGAACATTATTAACACCCCATCCCCATGTGTGGGTCTTTGTCTGACTGTCATATCTGGACCTGTGCAGATGTCAGTTTGTGATGGCATGGCAGCTAGGCCCACATGTAGCCTCATAATAACATATAGCAACACAAATCATCTAAAGACCACAGCCAATGGAGTGGTGCAATAATGAACAACTTGCTAAATAGTTACACTCAGAGGTGTGAAGTCCACAACCTATGTGCAATGTAACGGCATGTACCCCACCCACATCTGAATTACAAAAACATAACAGCAGCCACTGTGGCTAAAGCCTGTGACTTGACTACAGAAGGACAGAGACCCACATAAGGGAAGGGGAACCACTAGCCAGACAAATGGAGAATGTGTACACCAGAACAGATTGTGCAGTAACATAGGTGCCATGCAGTGTAAGGTGTCAGTAAACTTCACTTGCAAATACACAACACACGCCCATGTAAGTGGAGGTCCACAACAAAAGAAAACCCAAACAATGGACACCTCAAAGGCAAAATCACATGAGAACTCCACAAACCTACACACCACAGACCATGTAGACTCCACACACCAGGATCTTGCCTACACTAAGGCCTTACCCCAAACCCCAAACATCTACCCTACATAGATAGGCTAACAGCACTGTCCCTCTACCCTGTTCCATACAGACTCTGCTGAGGTGATGCCTGTCTGGCATACAAAGCAATTCAGACCCTGCCTTGATGGGACTGTTACACATCTGGAACTCAAGGCCCACTCCATCAACCTGTAGGTGCAGCATCAACCTGGGTTGTGATGTCAGTACGGCTTGTTGGTGTGACAGATACGTGTACCATACACTCCCCCATCTGTGGACTACACTCCCTGTCAGCAGCAATCCAAGTGCCTCAATACCCCTAGTGATGTGCTCCCTGTATAACTGCATGGGAAACAAAAAATACAGTCCTGTGATCTCACCTGTGTCCCTGCTGGACAGGGGCTGTGTCTGCTGACATGTTGTAACATGGGCCACACTCTCATCTGTGTGGGATATAAGGTCTTCAGGGCCAATACCCTACTAACGACATAGCAAACTGTCATCCTATACACAACTGTGTGTCAGTGGTTCACCACATTACTCTGTACTGCTCTGCCACTGACATACCTGGAAGTCACAGTGCTATGTGGTATATACTACACATATAATGGACATTTCTGCACAGTAGAATGCACTCTGTACTCACACCCATACCTCCCAACCTCTGACAGCAAGACATCTGGACAAGGTCATAAATAAAAGTGGGACAAAGGCACAATGATAGGCACGTGTTGTAAATATTTCTCTTACATACTGAGAAAGTTGGCAGGATAAGGGGTTTTGCATTTGCAGGAATTGTCTGAAGGATATGAAGTCTGAAACACTAATGCCTGTCATTATTTTGCAACGTCAGTCTTCAATTATATGCAACTAACTTGCTGTAAAAACATAAGTTTATGTAGACTGGCCAAAACTACTAGACAAACAACTGGACAATCTGCCAATAACTCTACAGTTGAGAGATATGGCCACACCAGGATATGACTTTACTGGTAAGAAGAATACCACACAAGCAGGAAATCCCCAGCCAGTATATCACCAAGTTGGTGGACTGTTTACATAGCTTCATCAGTCAACCGTCTTTAGCCTCACCTCTCAACTGGCTTTTTTGGGCAAGCATGTATATAGCCGGCCTCATAATGTTGGTCTGTGCATCATACATCTTGTATTCCTCTGGTAAATGTGATGATCTGAGGATGTCTGTCACTAGGTAATGACACAATAGATTGCAGTGTCAGACTTCAGATATGTCAGAAAACGTCTGCTAAAACAAACCCAGTACATCTAAGAAAGTCCTGTTTACTTTTGAGAGGTATGGCTGTAGTACACAAAACCCTTGACCGGAGTGGACCAATCTCTGGAATGGAGTCCTGCTCTCACTATAGAAGGTCACACTGGGCATGCTCCTACACTTAGAGAATCACAGACCATGTTGAAACCCACATCGGACTATATAACTGTATTGTTCATATATGTCTTTGCATACAGACAGCTATGTACACCTTAACAGTCCCTACACACACCCATCTGACAGGATTACCCTCAGCCAGCTGTAGGTGGCCCACATGTGGTATATCTGTATCTGCTATGTATGATACACAGACATATATATGGGCAACAGATAACAATATGTCAAGCACACACACACATAGATGTGGGGAAGAGAAAGGCAGACAGTGATAAAGAGAGAGACACACAGGGGGACACACACAGAGTGAGTCATAAACATGGATACCCTGAATGGCATACAGTGATATCATACTATGGACAGTGGCATACCAGTTGTAACGTTCCATTGTGTACTGAGATGGGGTTATAATATCACATCACCTGCCTGTGTGTGTGTGTGTGTGTGTGTGTGTGTGTGTGTGTGTGTGTGTGTGTGTGTGTGTGTGTGTGTGTGTGTGTGTGTGTGTGTGTGTGTGTGTGTGTGTGTGTGTGTGTCTATAGGTCTTAGTATTAAGAGGTTGTTCCCACTCGGTACACTTCCTATTTCCCTACTTCACAAGATCTGCTGCTGTCATTCACATTACAGTACCATTGGACATCTGTCAGCCCTATATGCTCTGTAGCACATGCAATAACTGCATAACACTATAGTACAAATAACTAGATAGGTAGAGGTTCTAATTTCAGTCCTGGCAAATGTAAGTGTATGTTTGTTTGTAGGTGAGACAGTTTTAGGCCATTCCCACACCGTACACTTCCCAGTGCTCCACATTTGCAGTCCTGCTGATATCATTCACCTTAGAAGCACCTTTGAGCACTTGTCAGCCCTATAAGCTCTGTAGCATGTGCAATAACTGCATAACACTATAGTACAAATAACTTGATAGACAGAGGCTCTATTCCCAGTTCTGGCAAATTTGTGTGTGTGTGTGTGTGTGTGTGTGTGTGTGTGTGTGTGTGTGTGTGTGTGTGTGTGTGTGTGTATAAAACTGTGTATACATTTGTAGGATGAAGTATTTTGAAGACGTTTCCACCCAGTGCCCTACTTTAACAGTCCTGCTGATGTCATTCACCTTAGAAGCACCTTTGAGCAGTTGTCAGCCCCATAAGCTCTGTAGCATGTGTGATTACTATGTAACACTGTAGTACAAATAACTAGATAGGCAGGGGGTTTATTCTCAGGTCTGGCAAATGTGTGTGTATAAGTGTATGTACAAGAGTTTGTAAGTGTGTATGTTTGTAGGAAGAAGTATTTTGAGGACTTTCCCAACCACAACACTTCCCAGTGCCCTACTTTAGCAGTCCTGCTGATGTCATTGCTCTTAAAGGTACATTTGGACAAGACTCAGCCCTATAAGCTCTGTGGTGCATGTAATAATTAAGTAACAGTATAATACAGATAATTAGATAGGCAGGGGTTCTACACTCAGTTGTACCAAATGTGTGTGTGCATTTGTGTGTGTGTGTGTGTGTGTGTGTGTGTGTGTGTGTGTGTGAAGGTGTTTGTAAGTATGTATGGTTGTATGGTAATGTATTTTGATGCCCTTCCCACCCAGTACATTTCCCATTGCCATACTTTAGAAGGGCTCTTGATGTCATCACCTTAGACATACCTTGCGACACTGTTAAGTCCTATATGCTCTGTTGTGCTTGTAATAACTGCATAACACTGTAGTACACATAACCAGCTAGGTAGGAGTTCTGAACTCAATACTGGCAACTGTGTGTTGTGTGAGACCCACATCATCCCTGTGTGTATTTGGGTGAGAATCATATCCTCTAGGGGTGTGGGTTATACCATTTTGAGGCATGTACCACCCAGTACATGTCCCATTCCCCTACTTTACAAGGCCTGCTGATGTCATTCACCTCTAATGTACCTGTATACACTTGTCAGTCCTCTAAGCTCTGTGGCATGTGCAATGACTGCATAATACTTTAGTGGAAATAGGTTCATAGGTGTGTACTGGGCTAATGGCCCTGGAGCCTTTACAAACCTAGCCCATAGGATTACCCTGGCATCGTGCCACCCAACCTTAGTTCCCAGTGCATTCTCCTGCTTACAACTTGTGTATTAATTTCTTATATCAAAACACATACAGTACCACCTCTCCCTATTCCAGCAACCATCTATATGTATGTTATGTGCCCCAAATACATGCCCACTGCTAAAAAGGCCTCTTTCTTATTTGGTGGTGGCCAGTACCCGCAACCTCCTATACCATTCTATACTCTGCTCCTTTATCCATATGTCTCAAACATAACCAACTGCATTTTCAATTAAGTTTAAAAATATTCTGGGTGTCAGAGTAAACAAAAGTTGATGTACATATAGGTCCAAGCATAAAATAAACATAATATTACACATTTAAAAAAAAATGATAAACTTGGTCTTCACCCTGAAATTTTTCAGTAAGGCAGTACAATTAGACCAAAGAATATCATATATATATATATATATATATATATATATATATATATATATATAGGTTTACTATTGAAATGTCGAACGGCACTACATCGACTGTACTATAGTCGAACACGGAAGTTCAAATATAGTAATGTCGATGACAAAAAAACAATCTAGGACTGTGTTTTAACATGGGTCGAGGTAGGGGAGATGTTTGTAGTTTTGAATAATACTGAACACCTACCTCGACCCATGTTAAAACCATTACTAGATTGTTTTTTTGACGTCGACATTACTATTTTCGAACTTCCGTGTTCGACTATAGTACAGTCGACATAGTGCCATTCAACATTTTAATAGTAAACCATATATATATATATATATATATATATATATATATATAAAGATACTGACAGAAGCAGATCCTTTGGTCTGTCAAGTTCACCAGAGATTAAATCTTCTACATTCATCTACCACCCATATCCCAACCATCTTGCCTGTCCATCTTCTAACTTCAGTTATTTATCACTTACCTTCCCAGAATGCTCTAACTTTTGCTCATGTATGCCACTGTATTAAAAGATTGCTGAACACAGCATTAGTTTTCTCCTTCAGAACTTCAACACCTGGATTCAAAAAACCATAACATTGAATCTGCCTTACTTCTGAGCAGCAAGCCTCTGCCAAATGTCATCATCTCATCACCTGCATGAGACTAAGTTAAGACCCTTATCACCTCATATTTAACCAGTATTTGGCCTGGTTTACCCACATCTACTCCTTCAGACCTTCTTCCAACATTAAAACAACATATGTACACCAAGATGAACCATGTTTGCGTTTTGCTGTAACTCCTGCATGCAAAAAACTCAAGTTTTTCAACATAACCATTCTGAAATTATATGGACAATCAAACCGTAATAGCTATCAACTATAGTATTTTGGAACACAGACATCTTCAGCCTTCTAGTCCTACAAGATTATTCAATCAGAGAAAGCAGCAGATGAGAATTCAGAGGTGAAGACACTGATGCATGATAAAAACTAATTAATAAATGCTTTAAATCATCTGTGCAACCAATGTGATAGCTGAAAAAACTACACTACTCTGGGAAAATAGGCATTTATTTACATATTTATAATTACGTAAGGATTCACAGAATTTGCTAATTTCAGGACATTTTTTTTTTGCTGTCTTGATTTTTTCCTGGAAAACTGCCACTGATGTCACATGTACTGTCCGTATGGGCCTGTACTGCAGCATACTATGTTTAGCTTTCTTGCAGCTCCAAATATTTCTCCAACATCACTGTTACCATGACTGATGCTCGGCCCCACCTTTCTGTTCATCTGAAGGTTTGTTACAAATTATGATTTGCCTTATTTACAGTTTACTGGGTGCAGTTCAGACTTAACGGGGATGTTAAAATGGCATAACTAAGGTAGCAACTTAGACTTTCAAGATGGCATTCATTAAACCATTTAAAATGTTTACAGTGAAGTCTCATTTACACATCACCACAGCGACATAAACCTTTGTCTGAACCTTCCACCCTAAAACTTAAAAGTGTGTCGCTTAAAAACAGTTAAGTCATGTTTGCGTGCAATAACAAAACACAACACATGTTATTTTAAGTATAAACTTCCACACAGCATACAATGGCAGAACAAAACACAGCAACGGCTACTTAATAATGCACTACATTAAGGAACCACCCAAGAATATATTAATGTTCTGTACTGACAAAGTCAGTTCTTCTGTGTTTACTAACTCATGTTCATGGACATTTTACAGCCAAATATACGTCAAATCCAAGTATCACTTCTGATTACAGCAACACCACCACCCCTTTCTAAGGAAGTATCGACTATAAAGGCAACTGCAGCACACGACCCGATTTGAGGGATAAAAACACCTCTCAAACATAAGGAAATAGGAAAACATACAAAATGCAACACGCACTTAATACACAATAAATCTAACATGTAGAGCCCTGTACTAAAACACAAAAAAAGCATAATAATACACGTTTTAAGATTCCTGGAAACACAAACTCTCTAGCAATAAAGCAGAGAGGCTAGGCCTTTTTAATATGCCAAACACCAAGTGTATCCTTTTTCTAATTCTTTTGATAATTCTTACAGTCCCATTAAATAAAAAATGGCTAAAGTATCATGAAACCAATTACGATTAAGTTAGGACTGGGGTGGAGGTGCTAGGCAAGTGATGGCTTGGAATGCAAGAATCCAATTGGCTGCCACCACTTGCTTCCTGCAACACATACAGAATCGGCTTGCTATGATCACAGGCAGATACACAGTGCATGGCAAGCTGATTTTCTCGTAAATCTTAAATATGAACCTGATGTTACTCCACAGTGAAAACTAAGTTGAGAAGGTACCTGACAATGTTCAGGTACCTTTTCAACTTAATTTTTAGCAGTGGAGCTAAAACTTGTCTGCAAACTTACCGGCGCTTGTGGAAGGCACTCGGATAGAACAGCATATATTTTCTAGTGCCTCAAAGACCACTTGGATGTAAGCACTAAGGTGCCCTGAGAAGGCACTCGGGGTTAATGAGTTAAGACAAAAGCAATAACATTACACACATTATGATTGTTACTCAAGTGAGGGGGAAAAAAGTAGTTATGTATTCACCATAACATTTCATCAGTGTTGTCAATCTTTATTCATCCCTGACCCCTAGGCACTCTGTTCAGATCCTCGGAACCAGCTCAGCCGCTATACAGCTCACACCAGCCAAATGCTCCTGAGCCAAGACTCCACCCACAACACCCCTCTCCACATCACCTCAGATTGAATTTGCAGCCATACAGCAAGATAGAGGAAAGTGTATAATAGGAAGAAGCCATGTCCAAGGTCAAACCTAACAAGTGTCCTGGACAAGTGTCCAATCCTGCAGGAAGTCTACAGTGGGATGTCAAGGATGAATAAAGATTGACAACACAGATGGAATGTTATGGTGAGTACATAACTTCTTTATCTGATGTTGTCAATCTTCATTCATCCTTGACCTTTGGGACATAACTCCCAGCTACTTTAGGTCCGGGGTGGCCTTATGGAAGGATATTCACAAGAACCATAGAGCCAAAGGATGCTCTTTCCCTCTAGACCATATCCAGTTTGCAATGAGTGATAAAGGTATGTGGAGTAGCCCATGTTGCAGCTATGCATATTTCATCCATGGAAGCCTTGGAATGGGAGACAGCTGATGTGGCTATTGATTTGGTTGAATGCACTCTCACAGGTGCAGGTAATTTGAGGTTGTTGTGGATTGTAAATAATGGTAACACACTCTCACAACCATTTAGAAAGAGCAACTTTTGAGACATATTTTAACAGAGTTGGACTGGAGAAGGATACAAATAACTGGTTTGATTTTCTAGATTTAGTCCTGCTGAGGTAAAGTCATTATTGTCTGTGAACGTTCAGCAAATGTGAACAATATTCACCTTGTTGGAAAAACTGGGGAAGAAAATGGGTAAATCAATAGTTTGATTAATATTGGATTCTGAGACCACCTTAAGAAGAAAGGAAGGATTGGCTCTAAGTGAAACCTCGATCATATGAAAAACTAGATATGAGGGGTATGAATATAATGCTTGAATTTCAAAAACTATTAGAAAAAGTTTTCCATGAAAGAAATTTTAGGTGGCAAGTCACTGCTGATTCAAAGGGGGGAAGCACCAAAGATTGTAAGACCAAAGTCAGATCTCATGGAGCTATAGGATATTTAAATGGAGATTTTAATCATAAGACCCCTTTAAAGAATACCTTACATAAGCGGTCGGAAATTGATGAATGGTCCCCAAAGTCATTATGGGAATTTGGAAATGGCTGCTAATTGAACTTTGATTGTGGAAGCAAAAGCTCCTTGATCAGAAAGGGTAGCTAAGAATTCCAAAACTTTCTCAAGTGGTGCTGAGAAGGGATTGAGGTCATTGTCACAGGCCCAAATTGAAAATCTCTTCCATTTGCTAAGGTAGAGTTTCCTGGTGGATGGTCTGTGGGAAGCCAGTAGAATTTTTTTGAACTGAAGAAGGTAAGTTATTCTGCCTGGCAACTAATGGAATTGGAGGAACCAAGCTGTCAGCTTCACATTCTGCAGGTTGGGATGCACCGGTCTCTGCTGGTGAGAGAGCAGGTCTGGAACTGGATCCAGAATGCATGGATGGTGAATTAGGTGAGGCCATAGAAAGGTGAACCAAATTCGTTGGGGCCAGAGGGGTGCAATGAGGATCACTTTGCTTCTCAACTTGTGTGCTTTCTTCAACAGAGAAGACCTGAGGGCCAATCAAGAAGAGCGTCTCTCTGGGACTCCCCTTGTGGGGAATTAGGGCAAAGTAACTGCTGTATTTGTTGTTCATGGGTGATGCAAAGAGGTTTCAGCAAGGCTGGCCCCAGAAATTAAATCTGTCCTTTGTCACTCTGGGGTTGACAGACCACTCATGAGGCAGCAGAATGCTTCTGCTCAGTTTTTCCACTATCATGTTGGAGCTCCCCAGGGTGTGCATTGCTATTAGAAATCAATTTGAGGATTTGTCCCATTGCCACACTCTGAGTGCTTTCCAACACAGGGGAGAGGACTTGGTTCCAGCCTGCTTGATGAGGTACCATACCACCGACATGTTGTCTAATTGAATTGTAATAATTCCTAGGAGGACGGAATGAAAGGCTTGCAATGTGCACTGCCCTCAATTCCAGGACATTGATATGAAGGTTGGCCTCTAGTGAGGAGCAAGTGCCTTGGACTGTTCTTCCCAGATAATGCCCCCCCCACCCCATTTGGGAGGTGTCAGTGGTCACTATGGCCTTGGCTTGAGGGGAACAAAGGGATGGCCCAAAAGAATTTCCTCAGATTTCATCCACCATGATAAGTCCTTCTGGCAGCAACTGGTGATAAGAACTGGGTATGTCATAGGACCTGTTAGTATAGACCACTGGAAAACCAACAGCCATTGAAATAGCCTCATGTGAAAGCTCACTGGAGAAATCAAGGTAATGTTCACTGCCATGGACCCTAAAGTTTGGTGGACTAGAAGAGCAGGAACTTTGTCTCTGGAGAGAATTGCTTGTACTTGGGATTTTATCTTCTGCAGTCTGAAGAGGAAAGGAAGCTGCACGAGATTGTATTCAGATGGGCTCCTATGAACTCCAGGTCTTGAGTGGAAGTTGGTTGGGATTTTTCTTGATGCACTGTGATACCCAGATGAGTGAACAGGTGCAGAATATGGCAAGACTTTGAGGCTTGCAACAGTAGATGCCTGGTGGGAGTCATGATGAGCCAATCATCTAGATAAGGAAACACTTGGAATCCGTGCAGTCTCAAATGAGCTGTGACTGCTGCCATGCACTTGATGAACACCCTGGGGGCTGTGGTGAGACCAAAGGACAGCACTCTGAAGTGGAAATGACTGGCTCCTAGCAAAAAGCAGAGAAACCTTCAAGAGCATTTTTCCATATTTATGTAGTAATATGCATCTTGATGGTCTATTGAACACATCCAATTTTTTTCTTCTAGAAAAGAAAGTATAGACTGAACTGTGACCATCTTATACTTAGATAGGCAGAGGTTCTAATCTCAATACCAACAACTGTAGTAGTGTGTGTGAAGCATATCCCCTGTGGCTGTTGTGTGTGTGTAGGTTATACCATTTTAAGCCCTGTTGACCCCAACCCATGACATTTCTTTAAAAACCCTGTTAATGACATCTGCCTCACATGCATCATGTAACACTATACACCCCATACCAGTCATCTGTACAGATGTACATGGAATATCCACATGGTTGCAACCTATATGTGGTTTGTGTCCCCTGACAATGAGTATTCCTGTGATATCATTGTAAGTATGTCACAGTTACTGTACTGACACCCATGCCAGCATCAGACATCTTACCTGATTGACACATCATGCTGATACAAAGTCTGTCACTCTATCACTTGTGCAGGTTTATAGGAGCAGTAGATGAGACCAACTGCTATGTCTGGTGGGTTATCCCACCATCCATGAAGGCATTCACAAGATTACCTGTTATAAGAGGTTGTGTGTTATCCAAGAAAGAAGAACCACAGACTCACCACGATAGTCTTAGATGAAATTTTATAAAAACAGCTTTTTTGGAGGTAAGCGCTTTCGCGTATCAAAAGGATACGCTTCTTCAGACCATGATTTAAAATGAAGCCATAGCTTCCTTTGTATATAGAGCAAAGCATCACCATAATCATTTCAAGTATTAATTAATTAACAGTCAATCAACCAATTAGTGGATTAATATAATTAGTAACATAAAAGCCTTTCATGCAACGTATTGCAAAAAACATTCCCTGCTAGTATATAAAACCAAAGGTGTTTCGTTTAGCAAATACCAAGCAGATGGGTAGTTTTTTAAAACATGATGTAAATAAAATATATACATTAATTTGAGCCTTATAATGTGAACTATACTTATCCAACTAAATGAATAAATAAATATATAAATAAATAAATATAAGGGTAAATACATTTTAGATAAAATCAGTAAGAATCTAAATATATATATATATATATATGCTTTATATATTCATGACAAAATATCATAATGCATAATTCTATGACATCTATAAAATCTAGATGCAGCATTGTGTTTTAAATAGATATTTATAGCAGCATTGCATATAAGTAAATGAATAGATAAAATACAAAATTCTACTTGTCATATGATGTCCTATGATAAGTTATATCATATTTAAACATGAGATAAAAAATAAAAAATAATAAAATTCAAGACTGAATATATTAAATTTAAATTTACCTACGGGATTTGAGATGAGATTTGAGTGTTATGTAATTATTCAGACCAGGTGAAAAATGTCCCCTTAATTTGAAAATCCACTGTAATTCTTTTTGTTCAAGCAATAACATATAGTCGCCACCTCTAAAATTCTGCTTAATAATCTGCAGTACTCTGAATACAAAAGAATGATCAGGATGTGATTTAATATGCCTAGCTAAGGCATTCAACTCATTTCCATGTTGAATATCATACAGATGATTATATATCCTGTTTTTTAGCTTTCTCTTCGTCATCCCAATGTAAAAAGCAGAACATGATATACATGTAGCTAAATAGATCAAGCCTGAAGTGTCGCAAGTAGCTAGAAAATTCGGAGTAAAAGAAACATTCATAAATGGATGTTCAAAAACTTGGTTTTTTGAAATATATTTACAATAATTGCAGTGGTAACATGGAAAGGTGCCTGTTTTCCTAGTAATAAGAGTTCTGTTTACATTAGTGACCCCTGAGTTGACACATAGGAGCCTTTTCAAATTCTTATTATTTCTAAAGGTAAATGAAGGAGAAATACCTACTATTCTCTGAGTTTGTTCATCAATTGTTAACACATGCCAGTTATCAATAATGATTTTCTTAATGTTAGGTGTATCATTGGCATATGTAGTTGTAAACCTAACTTTTTCTCCTATATTATTATAATTGTGAGGAATGAATACACCACTAATCGGCTGATAAACACCAAGATGATCAGTGGTAGTTGTATCTTTCAGGATTTGTGTTCTAATTTTTTTCGCAATATCTTCATTATAACCTCTTTTTAAAAATATAGCCTCCATTTTGTTAGCTTCTGTTGTTAAATCAACATTATTTTTACAGATTCTAGATAGTCTGTGAAACTGACTTTTCACTATACCTTTAAAAATGTGTCGTGGATGCATGCTGTCAAATCGCAGAATAGTGTTTTTCCAGCATGCTTTCCTATGTAACTTTGATATAAGTTTGCCTTCTTGAATAAACAAAGTAACATCTAAAAAGTCTACTGACTCATATGATGTTTCTATAGTAAATTTCAGAAAACTTGAGGTACTGCCCAACTCATACATAAATTTACTAAATTCATCTGCTGTACCATCCCAAACCACTAGGATGTCATCTACAAAACGCTTGTATACAATGATTTTGGTAAACCAACGATGTGTGAATACAAATTCCTTCTCCCACTGATGTACAACCAAATTGGCGTATGTATTTGCGCAAGGGGTACCCATAGCTACCCCTGCTTTTTGTATAAATATACTTTCACCATAGGAGAATACATTATTAGAGAGAACAATATCAAGTAGTTGGCATATCAAGATCTGCTTACTACAATCAAATGAAGGATGCATAGAAATCAGCTCTCTTATAGCCTCTATTCCCTTATCATTGGGAATACTTGTGAATAGGCTTTGTACATCCATAGTGATTAATAGATGTTTGCCTTTTACTAGAAAGGTATCTAAAGAATCTAAAAAATCGAGCAACTGATACGTATCTTTCAGAATGTTAGGAATATTATTAACTATTGGTCTTAAAGTGTCTTCCAAGAACACTGAGATATTTTCAGTTGCCCACTTTTCCCCTGATACTATGGGTCGCATTGGGGGGGGGGAATACATCTCTGTGCATTTTTGGAAGACCTTTGATGATAGGTGTTAATGGGTGTTCAATAAAAAAGAATTAGTATAATTCCTTTGAGATCTGATGGCACATGAGCATGTCATATAGTATGTCATTAATATCTTGTATGATCTTCATTAATCTGCCTTTATCTATGATGGCAGAAGTAACTTCATCATTTAACATCTCATGCATATATTCAACATAATCTTCACTGTCAAACAGCACAAGCCCCCCTCCCTTATCTGCCGGTCTAACACACAGAGATAGATCTTTGGTAAATTTGGTTAAAGATGATCTTTCTTCATTAGATAGATTAAAATACAAAAATTTTCTTTTACCACTGTAAAAATAATGATACAAGTCTCTTTCGCACATTTTTATGAAACAGTCTATGTGCCCAGGAATGGGTGGAGTAAAAGTACTTCTGCGCTTATGTTTTGGAGCTTCTAAGATGGAGCTTACAGTTACATTCACTTTGCTGTTAAAAAATAACTTGAGAGAAACATTTCTCCTAAATAAACGTAAATCTGTAAGTAACTGTGATAACTCACTCCCTTGGGAGGGAACAAAAGATAGACCTTTGTTAAGTAAAGCTATGTCACTTGCACTAAGCACAAACCTGGAGAGGTTAAAAAAGATGTTATCTACGGTTTCTGTCGCCTTCTCTGGTCGTCGGTGTTCTCTCCTGAATATTTTCGTTTTCTCCTTCCCCAACTTTGCGAGCGATCGCGTGGAAAGGTGTTTTTCTTGACTGGAAAAGGCAAAAAAGGAGAACCGACAGAAGCGCCGTATTTACGTATCGCTCCCATATTCTTATGTGGTTCTATCAAGCGATTAGCCTCTTGGTTGGGAAGAGGTGTAGATGTAGCTGATATGGACTCAGTGTGGGCAGGCAACTCAGGTGGCGTAATGAAAGCCTCCTCTGAAGATTCTCCAAGGGTTATCCCACCATTGAAGGCATTCGCAAGATTACCTGTTATAAGAGGTTGTGTGTTATGTCCCAGGCATATAATCTATGTGAAGCATGTCATGTGTACGCAACACAATAGTACATACAAGTGGATACGTAGGGTTGCTAATATGTCTGTTGGCAATGGTATATGTGTTTATGTATGCACAGCCCCCGTGGCTGTCTTCAGTGTGTGTATGTGATAGCTGTACCATTTTGTGTGCCTCTTCCATCCTGTGAACTCCTCCATTGCCAACCTAGTGTCAGCCCATACAGATGTCATCCACCGTACAAGCAAATTTACACAGTATATAACATCAGGCCACTGTGGTGCAATGGTAGTATCACAGTGTATTGTACGTTAATAGATGGGTAGGTCATCTACTCTGATAAGTCTCACCTTCATGTGCATGTGTGTCTCAATGCATGACCCATGCAGCAGTGTGTGTGTGTGTGTGTGTGTGTGTGTGTGTGTGTGTGTGTGTGTGTGTGTGTGTGTGTGTGTGTGTGTGTGTGTGTGTGTGTGTGTGTGTGTGTCAGATGGCTCTAATATGTTAAAGGCCTCTGAACCCACTATTGGCAATCCTAACAGCCCCTGCAATTTTCACCCACTTCAATAGTAGTGGCAGACTCTGTCATACTACAGTACCGCTGTGCTGTCTGTGTTATATATCATTTGTAAGACTGTGCAGGTAGGGGCTGTGCTCAGGCCATCATCAGCTGCCCCATGTACAGGACTGTGACTCCGTGTGCACTACCAGAATGAGAGGCCAGACATGCATATGAGATAGCAGACACACATGCTCGTGATTGTCAGGTTAGACTAACACAGGCTGACCTGTGTCAGGAATACATACTCCAAACCTGTCATACACAGTAGCAGGCATACCCTCATCAACTGCATGATGCTTGTGTGGATGTGACAGAAATGGCAGGGGCAACAGGTGCTGACAGCTGAATCTGTAGCAGTTAAAGTAATGTTAAGCGTGTGAGGGACCTAGTGCCAGTAGTCAAGTAACCTCCTCTGTATCTGTGAGCCTGCAGTCCTACAGAACACCCAGGTGACATGCATGAAGGCTAGGTGGCTGTGTCAAGGGTATGTGTGCAAGGTCACACTGTGTCCCACAATTGCCCCTCACACACTGTTGCACGTAAACACACCTGGTAAATATGTACATATACAACTGTACCTTGGCTATGAAAAGGTCACTGTGTTTCCACTCTGCCTTACTTGTCATTGCTACTGTCAGCAGGCCCACAGCCTGCAGACACACAGACACCAAGAATACAACCAGAATACAGTACATAACACTACAGTCAGTCAGCAGTACTAACAGCAAAAGTGCATCTTGGCTAACAAGGTACATACACCACGATGTGGACCCATAACTACTGCCAGCAGACAGCACCTTACACAGCTTGACATTGCTACACTGTACTATAGTCACCCAGTGCATCAGACCCATATGAGCATGTCTGTGTGGTGCTGGTATGGATAACAAGGTTGTGGCACAAATACCACATGCACAGGATGTGGTGTTGGATTGCCAGAGGCCTAAGCTGGGTCATATGGCTGACAACATGTGTGTGTGTGTGTGTGTGTGTGTGTGTGTGTGTGTGTGTGTGTGTGTGTGTGTGTGTGTGTGTCGGGAGGGGTGATGTTCAACTGGGCTGTGCAGAGGAGCTGTGCATGTCTGGTGGTGATTGGCCTGTAATAGGGATGTGTGAGTGTTTGTCTGCACACCATCAAGCCATGTGGATGCCAGAAACAGGGCTATGTTGGACAACCGTAGACCATACATAGCAGGATGTATGGTTCACCATCTCCCAGCAGGGACGCGGAAACTGGTTCTGCCAGGAGTATCACTGACACTGCCATGCCCAAGGACAGATGCAGTACTACTACCTGATGTTGACTGTTGTCTGCTGGATTCACATCCCTGATGGGACTGGCCAGGACAATGTGCCTATGGCCTGCTCCGGTGTGGTGTGGACAGCACCCTCCCTTCAGTAGTGCTGTTGGTACTGCCA
This sequence comes from Protopterus annectens, assembly GCF_019279795.1. NCBI lineage: Eukaryota > Metazoa > Chordata > Ceratodontiformes > Protopteridae > Protopterus > Protopterus annectens. Next base: position 355,442,775 of record NC_056730.1, on the reverse strand, counting down.
CTAAGGGACTGTGAATGTGCATGGCCATGTGGGCTCACAGTTGATCATGTTGCTGACCTACATCCAATTTGCCGGTGCCCTACTCCTACCTCATGCTCAAGCACAGACATTGCACAGTCGAGCAGTGACAATGTCTCACCCCACAGTATATCCATGACATTGGCAAGATTATATACAGCATCAGAAATGTTATGAAGGCCATCACACATGTCAGGGATTGCTGCATTCATGAAACTGAGCATCTGTCTGGTGTTGCAGTCAGTGCACGCCTGTGCCTCCATGATGAACTGTAGCATGCATCTGGTGACACCTGCTGTGGCACTTACAACAGGGGCTTGATAGGCAGCAGTCCTCTGTTGAACAGCCCTGTCCTTCTGCCTGTGTGTGACCTCTTCTGCTCTCTGCCTATGGCTGGGGTCTACAATCACACTCACCATACTCAACACACTAGCCTGTTCCATGCCACCACACTTAATCTGTCCATTATCGGTGGCTGCTGGGGATTGGGTATGTGTGGGAAAACTGACTGTGTGCAGGGACATGGTGGGTGAAAGTGGGATACCAAACAATGGCATGGATTCAGGCACCAACAACCCCACCTGTGCCTCACTATGACCACCATCATCATGAGAGTCTGCTAAGACATTGACATCAGGTTGTGAGGGGGAGGGACACCAACCCCTGTGTTCACCTGTGAGAGGAGGACAACATATGTAAATTAATACCCTGCAGTATTATGTTTGCTGATACACACACACACACAAACACACACACACACACACACACACACACACACACACACACACACACACACACACACACACACACACACACACACACACACACACACACACACACACACATTCCTGGTACAGACTGGTACAGCTGTGATACCTATGGGCCCTTCAGGGCAGACCCTAAGGTAGGCCTGCCTGATGCAATCCATCTCTTTCACTGCTACTGTAAGGCCAACAACAAAAGGTGACAAATCCTACTGTGTGATGGGCCTAGTAGCAGAATGATAACTGTGACCAAGACCAAGGCTTTTGGAGTGAGCTATACAGTGTCATCAAGTGCATATGCACGCACTGTAGATTAGGTTTATAGATTAGTACTAGGCTAACTGCCCTTGTGAGCCATTTTAAGCCTAGCCAATTATACCTTGTGAGACTCGAACCCTGTACCTTGTGTTTGTAAGGCAAACACCTTAACCATTAGGCCACCCTCCCAGAGCTGACTTACTGTTATACAGACCACACACAATGATAAGGTGTAACGATATGTGATGATAAATGATGAAAGGACAAGACTATATGCTATCACTGCAGTACCTACACAGTTCAGACTTACAGGGATTCACTTCAGACAACATTGCAGGACAGTCTGCAATACATAACAGGAAACATGCAAAGTACTAGGTGCATAGCCTCATAAGATGATACCACTCTATTGGCCCTGATGCCCTCAAACGCCTGGCACAGACATTCGCCCATGTACCTTGCAAGCCAGCACCTGTTTCTCCCATCCAGCTGGGACACACATGGGATCTCATGGTTGTCCAATCCATTTCCCATACAGTCATCCAGCTTCTTCTTCAAGACGGCTATGCATGTACTCTGCTAGACATGGGGAGGGACTGTATTTTACAGAGAGCATATTATGTGGGACACTACACTGTCCTGCCAACAGGTATTATACATGTCACAGAGCAGGTGAGGGCCTTGCGTATGTGATGTGTGAATGGGATTCGTCTTACAGATATGCAGAAATGACATGAAGGCTAGTTTGGAAATGGCCTTGTATGCAAGACACAGGTCACCTATGATCAGTCTGTATGAGACTGAGTACAGGGACACAGCTTTCAGCCTACCTGTATTGGATAGGTGTTAGAGACCCTGGATTTGCCTGATTAGGCACCTCTGTGGTCTCTGCAACTGCTGAATTTGCTCAACAAGGTACTTGCTATTGTACTTGGTAATGCATCTGATAAAGGTGGAGTACAGGCATGTGGTGGCCTCCTGGTTCCTGGATGACATACACATATTTGAGAGGTGGGCCATGTAGACAGCCTTCCGTACAATGGTGCCCACATGGTGGGAAACTGTCATGTTGCTACCAACCTTGCTGCACAAGTCACCTCACACCTGATTGCATGCTCAGTACATTATTACTGTCATAATTAGTGTGGATGACATCTGCCACAGCAGGGAGAATGATGTCTCTCCTGGCATTCAATTTGCGGAAATGCTTCTTGCACCAGTGATTAATTGGGTGAGGACCTCCTGGGGGATGCTCACATCAGTAGATGAATGTAAGACAGTGGCCAGCTTGCAAGCATCTGTACACCTGGGTTCCACTACTTTGGCCGAGTGGGTACTGTGATTGGGCCAGTTAGCTACCAATCTAGTAACATACAGGTTGATGCCTAGCTGTGTAGGCATATGTATCCTGACTGCCTGGGGATTATTGTGAGAGAATTGGGCTAGGTGAAGGTTGACATTGCTCATCATCTTCCTCTCATCCTTGTGTTTGTTGACCACTTCAGAGAAGTCGACCAGGTTTAACAGGCCTGATCTCCCCTTGACAATACCACTTTGTGTGGGCTCAGGCATTTTGAGGTTGCCACTATCCCTGTTCATAATGTCCTTGATATTGCCTTCCATGCCCTTGCAGAGCAGGCTAGTTAGGCTGATATGCATATGATTGGCTGGGTCAGTGGATTGCTCCACCTTTGTGTATAGGGATGACAGTGGCTGTCTTCTGTGCAGATGGGATGACACTGGTGCTCAGGCTTTGGTTGACTACAGTGTGTAATGGATCTGAGAGCTCATGCCTGTATTCATGTACAATGCAGCCAGGGATGGTATCAGGCCTATTAAGACTTATGTGTCTTGCCTTTGAGAGGTCATTATGGACCTGCTTCCTGATGATGAGGGGAGGGGGGCAGGTGTTGTGCATGCACATGTGTTCCGATGGGGGGACAGGATGGTGATGTTTACACTTCACCTGTCTGCAGCCAGTTAACTATATATATATGCCTTATGTGTATGCGATGTTATTGACCACCACTACAGAACAGATTTGTGTGTTGCCTCTGGAACTGCAGACACATGTGTGGAAGGCCTAGTGATTGACCTTGGTGAATGTGTCCAATTTGCACTCAAAGATAGCCTTAGGATAAGTCACCTGTGACCTTATTTGCTTGTGCAGACCAAGATGACATTGCTTCCAGTAAGGCCCTGCCCAACAAACTTTTCCACCTATTATGGTATTTGTGTATTGCTGCTGTCTACCATGGACATTTACTCTACCTTGAGGGAGATAATGTTGTCCTGTCAGGTATTCTGAGTCCATACAACTATGTGGGTGCCCACATAGTACTGTGGTGTGGGCCTGGACACTACTGCTAGTTCCAACTGATGGGACATTGGTTGTAAAGCTACTTCTGCTTGCTCTGAGGAGATTTATAGTCATTTGTGTAAAGTTAATTTTGTTTGACCCTGACAGGGGGGGGTGCAGGGTAGATGGTGACCTGAACAGTGATGGCTTTGTGGTCAGATCTTACGAATGTGGATGACACTGTAGGAGTGCTACAGTGGCTACTCATGTTGGTTAGGACCAGGTACAGGATATTTCCACCTGTCGTAGGAGTGTTGACCAGCTGATCCACTGCATTGCTATTGACAAAGCTGAGGAATCTCTGTGCATTCATGTTCAGGTGGCATAGGTCATATGGTTGGGTAGTTGAAGTCACCCAGGAGCAGGGTAGATGATTTAATCCTGACAGATTCCAGAAAGTCCCAATAGGTGTGGTGGGTGTCCATAGTCATGGTTGGAGGCCTGTAGCTAGCTATGATTTGAGTAGGTGTTTGTCAACTGTTAACTGCACTCAGGATGTCTCCCATGCATCATACTGTTTGGCCAGCTTGGAGGTGTGTATGTGTATGATAATGTTCAACACTCCACCTCCTGTGGCTTTGCAGCCCTCCATTTGGGGTCTAAACATATGATTGGATGAGTAGTAACCTGTTCTGTCCACAGCTACAAAGCAGGTGTCAGTGACTGTGCAAATGTTGGCATCCTACAGGACAAGGTACACTTGCATTGACATGGGTTTCATGCTAAGACACCTAGCTCCTGTTAGAGCAAGAGAGCTACACAAAGGCAAACATCACTACTGGGCAAAGGCTGGAAAATAGTGTCACTTTATGAATCTAGCTGAAACACAATTAGTTGCCAGCAAAGACAGTGTCACATTCACAGGTCTACTCTGTAGGATATGACATCTGACAATCAAATGCATGCTATTATGTTATGACTTCAGTCTTTAATGGGTTGCCAGTGATGTGCCAGACAATACAGAACTGTATGAGGCATTGACTACAAATGTGAGGCAGACATGTTGGCAGTCTACAAAACTCTGGACATTTGCCAGGTATGTTCTCAATATATAACATACAGTTCAACACACACTTCTGTACCTATTGTGCACTAGCATTCACAAGTGACATATGAATATTTACAACATCCCAGGTAGCTAGCCACGCAGTGTCACACTCAGTACTGGACAGCAGACACTCCAGTAGTAGTCATACATGAGCTGACCTTTGCTGGGGTGACTCAAGGGCCAGAGATGTGACCCATGTCAATGCAGACAGGGCAAGCAGGAATGGCCATAGGTGCTGGACAGCAGCATGTGAGTCCAGCAGGTCTTGTTGCAACCTAGTGATGTCCTTCAAGGATGCATCTGCAGTCTTAACAAATGGGTTGTCCTGTCGTCAGGCAGCCCTTCGGTCGGCCGGATTCCAAAGTCTGGGTCTGGCTTCGGCTGGTTTCGCACTTCACCCAACGTCATTGCGGCAGTTTTTCGGGTATAAAGGCATCAGCCGACGCCATTTTCCTCAGTCTTTCTTGCCGCGTGGCGCCCGAAGCAGAAGCTGTTCGCAAGTGCCGGTCGGTCAGATCCAGAGATTACTACTACCGAATACTACTTCGAAGACTTCTATAAAGCTAAGTACCCCATTGGGGACTCTTTCTTGCCTCAGCCGATGTCAGAGAAAGTTAATAACTGTTTATCTTGTGGGAAACAAATACCTCATAAAGATTTCCACTCCTATTGCATACATTGTTTAGGCCCAGACCACGACGTAGCAGCTTGTCTAGCCTGTGCTTCTTTTAACCGGCGGACACTTAAACGTCGCTCGGACTTTGCTGAACAGATTTTCGGCTCCGATTTTGCCTACATTATGCCGTCGGATCCTCCGACTACACAAATAACCAAAAAGCGCAAAGAAAAGGACCAACACTCGCGGTCCGCGGTTTCAGCCGAAACCGCGGTTAAGCAACCCACAAGTGTCTCAGTTTCGGCCGAAACCGAGCAAGCGGTTCTTTCTTCAGCCGATAACTTGCCTTCTACCGAGACCTCTTCTACCCTGGTAGAAACGGCTTCTGAAATCCAACCTTCTGTTGCGATTTCTCAGGAATTATCAGACACCATTCCCCTAGATATTTCTACCCCTGCACGTGGAGCTGCTAGGCCTCCTCCAGCTATGTCTATTAAGGCCTTTGCCAGGGCTAAAGCAGCCAAAGCTTCAAAACCTGGGCCTGCCAAGCCCCCCTCTCACAGGCCCAGCACCAGCTCCCATATGCTTTCTTTGGCAGAGGATCTCATCTCTTTAATTCGTGGATCCCAGCCTCATCCAGACAGGGCCTCTCTCCCTCCTCCAGAAAAGAGGCCTAGAGCAGGGCCCCCTGAGCCAGTAGCCACAGATGATTCCGCTGATGACTCAGAACATACAGACCCTCCTGAGGCTTCTTTTTCTCCTTACGAAGACTCTGATGCTGAGGAGTCCATCCCTTCAGCCTCTCCTCCTGAGGAATTTTCCTTTGGGGAAACCTTGCATGCTATGAGGGAACAATTTCAGTGGCAGGGCCAAGATTTCTCAGACTCTAGAAAAAGGCTTAGGACCTTTCTACACTTGCCACAGCATAGGCCTTTAGCTATACCTCCAGTTCTATCTGTTGTTGATGATGCATTTAATGATGCTTGCACTACTCCTGATACTTTACCTCCGGCTCCTGCTAAGCCCGATAGGTACTACAGGGTCCCGGACACTCATCACCACTTATATAAGGCCCTTTTGCAGATCCAGAGACTATCGCCAGGGCCCTAAAGCTGTAGCAGCTACTTCTTCTAAAACCCTCCCTCTGAAAGGGAATCCAGGTCCTTAGAGATGGGGTAAAAAGTTTACACCTCTGCTACTTTGTCAGCTAGAGCTTTGAACTGCCAATTTCATATGATTCAATATCAAGAGTTTATGCTTGACCAGTTGACTAAAAACTGTCCTCTGAAGAATCTATAGATAAAAGTATGTTCAAGAAATGTTACATAACATACAGCAGGTTAGTAACCATTCTTTAAAATGTGGCTATGATGCACTGGAGGCTTCCTTTAGATCAGCCATGACTGGCACAGTTATCAGGAGGCATGCATGGTTGAAAGAACAGGCATTACCAGACCATGTCAAATCTAAGCTTTTGGATGCACCTATGGACAAGGTCAATTTATTTGGTGCCCACACAGCAGGTACTAAAAAGATGGAAGAGAAAGCAAAATCTGTGCAAACAGTAAAAGATTTCTTACAAGTTCAACCTCCAAGGTTTAGCAGGAATTGGCCCTCCAAGAATTGGTCCTTTCCAGACTCCTCTAAGACACAAAGAGGCAGGAATAGGCGCTCTAGAGGCAGAAACCAATCCAGGGGTGCCTACAGGGGTCGCCAGTGGCAGGGTAACAACCAACGAGGCACGGATACAGCCACCACCACTACAACAACTCAATCACAGTGACTTGGCATTGGCACCGCCTACCAGGGAACAACTGGAAGCACCCTTAGGCGGAAAGCTAACATTATTTTCAAAAAACTGGCACTGCATTACAAGAGAAAAATGGATTTTGCAGACTATAGACAAAGGTTACAGGTTTCCTTTCCATACACTACCCGGAAAGAGAGGAATGCCAAACCTACCACCTTCTCAAAGGGCAGAAGCTCTAAAACAAATATCTCAATTACTAAGAATGCGAGCTGTGGAAAAGGTACCATTTATGGAGCAAGGGAAGGGATTTTACTCCAGGCTCTTCCTGGTACCAAGAAAAGAAAACAAATGGAGGCCTATTCTAGACCTGTCCGCTTTAAACACATTCCTCATTGTTCCAAAATTCAAAATGCTGACCCTACAGCAGCTTCTTCCCATGCTGGGCAAGGAGTCTTGGCTGGTAACTCTAGATCTCAAGGAGGCATACCTGCACGTCCCCATAAGACCAGTTTGCAGAAGATACCTCAGATTTCTTGCAGGATCAGAGCATTATCAATTCTCAGCATTGCCCTTTGGCTTATCTACTGCGCCCAGAGTGTTCACGAAATGCCTGGCATCAGTAATCGCTCATTGCAGACTTCAGGGAATTCAAATCTATCCCTACCTGGACGACTGCCTGATACAAGCGGACAACAAAACAAATTAACAGAAGACTTACAAAGAGTCATCTACCTGCTACAAGCCCTGGGATATACAGTCAATACAAAAAAGTCAAGGCTGATTCCATCCCAAATAATAACCTTTCTGGGTGCAGAACTGGACACATCAAAACAAATGCATTTCTAACTGCAGAAAAGAAAGAGCAACTTCCTCTCTACTTCTTGGCATTAACAAAGCACAGCCATCTAACTGCAAGAAAAGTGCTACAAGCTCTAGGCTTCATGGCATCCTGCATAATTCTGGTCCCTCATGCCAGGCTTCATATGAGAAAGCTACAGTGGTACCTAAAAAAATTGTGGTCTCAGCACAAGCACAGCCTAGAAACCAAAATTCCAATGATCCCATGCCTGAAACAAGAGTTCTTATGGTGGGCTCAGGCCTGTCAATCAAACACAGGACTGCCCTTCTACAAAAGTCAACCAAGACAGACTATCACGACAGATGCCTCAGACCTCGGTTGGGGGGCACACATGATGGACAAGTGCATTCAAGGCCTATGGACTCAAGACCAGCTGCATCTGCACATAAATCTAAAAGAAATGATGGCAGTAAAATTGGCAATCCAGGCATTCAGACCTCTTCTCCAAGAAGGCCAGTTGATGATAAGGATAGACAACACCACAGTTATGTGGTACATCAACAAACAGGGAGGCACACACTCATACCCCCTATGCCGGCTGGCACTGGACCTATGGGATGTGGCTCTGAGCTACAACATTCAGTTACAGGCAATTTATGTACCAGGAAGGAAAACATTCTAGCAGACATATTAAGCAGAACTACAACAGATGCCCACGAATGGATGCTGCATCCGGACATCTTCAAAACCATCACAAGAGAATGGGGATTACCACAAATAGACTTGTTTGCATCCCCATGCAATCACCAGTTGAAGAAATTCTGCACAAGGACTTACCACCCACTTGCTTGGAAGGTGGACTCCTATCCTTCAGTTGGAAAAGCCTGTCAGCATATGCATTCCCACCACTTCCTTTGATGCACAAGGTGCTTCTCAAGATCAAAGAGGAACGTCCGAGGATCATCCTGATAGCCCCAGACTGGCCAAGACAACATTGGTATCCACTGCTGAGGAGCATGTCCGGGAACAAATATGGAAACTGCCCTGATCCCATTACTGCTGACACAGAACAACTACAACATACTGCATCCAAACCTAAAAACTCTGCAGCTAACTGCCTGGAACATTACATAACAGCAATTAACCCAAATTTATCCCAAAGGGTTAAAGACATAATCCTGGAGGCTCGTAGACCTTCAACAAGAAAGAATTATGCAGCAAAATGGAAAAGATATCTCATCTGGAGTACTGCAAAGGGGCAAGATGTGACACTGGTGAACATAGCCAACATCCTGGAGTACTTGGCGGAGCTCTTCCATACAGGCCTGTCCTATTCCTCCATCAAGATACATGCATCAGCTATTTCAGCAGAATACAGCTTGAATCCTCCTGTCTTCTCGCATCCTCTGCTCAGACAGTTTCTGAGGGGAATTAAAAATGTAAAACCTCCCAGGAAACCTCCATTGCCAGCATGGGACTTGAACTTTGTGCTAGAAAAGCTGACTCTACCTCCTTTCGAGCCAGCAGCTACAGCAGAATTGCAATACTTATCCTGGAAGACTGCTTTCCTGCTGGCAATAACTTCAGCAAGAAGGGTCTCTGAACTACAGGCATTAATGGCGGTACAACCCTTCCTGATTTTCCATCAAGATAGAGTGTCCTTGAGAACAAATCCTACATTCATGCCTAAGGTGGTATCCAGAGTCTCTTTAAATCAGGCTATCCACCTTCCTACATTCTTCCCCAATCCACAGATCAGGGGAGAAAAGCTCTTGCATACCTTGGATGTACACAGACAATTACGCTACTACCTGGACAGGACAAAAAACAATAGAAAAACTGACCAGCTTCTGGTAGCTTATGCAACAGGAAAGGAAGGAAAACCAAATTTCTAAACAGACAATCTCCAAATGGATAGGAAATTGCATTAGATTTTGTTACTCCTACCATGGAAAGAAAACTCCAGAGAACATCAGGCCTCACTCCACAAGGGCCACAGCCACTACCACAGCTTTCTTACGAGGAGTGGCTACCAAGGACATTATAGAGGCTGCTACTTGGACCTCCGTGCATACATTTGCCAAGCATTATAACTTACCTCTATACTCTAGATCTCGTGCTGGTTTTGCCACTGCTGTTTTGCAAGGGATCCTGACTACACCATAATCTATTCTCATTTCCTCCTCCCTAGTTTAGCTATGGTATTCTACCCATTTGTTAAGACTGCAGATGCATCCTTGAAGGACATAGTACAGTTTTGTACCTACCATAAATGTAGATGTCCGAGAGGAATGCTCTGCAGTCAGGATTACCCACCCTCCTTCCCCTCTGAGGTACTCCTAGGGTACTTACCAATCTTCAGCTAGCTTGGGGGGGATCTAGTATGGTGTATTTGTTTGTATATATGTACATACATGTTTATTTTGTGTGTTTGCTCTCTACTATTTGGAAACTTTGGCATTTATCCAAATTTAGCCAACAAAGAGGGCACCTGGCATCTGGGGCAAGAAACACTGAGGAAAATGGCTTCGGCTGATGCCTTTATACCCGAAAAACTGCCGCAATGATGTCGGGTGAAGTGCGACACCAGCCGAAGCCAGACCCAGACTTTGGAATCCGGCCGACCGAAGGGCTGCCTGACGACAGGACAACCCATTTGTTAAGACTGCAGATGCATTCCTCTCGGACATCTACATTTATGGTAGGTACAAAACTGTACTTTCAACTTCCTGTTTGACATTATTGCATCCCCCTTCTGAATTACATTACTAGCTTACGTGATTGACATACTGTTATAGTGCTGAAGAGATTCCTCAGAATAATGCAAATGGTTAGGTTTGTGTAGTCGCAGTCTGTCTTTGTGTAGATGGGTTCAAACCTGTGTTGCATAGGGAGCAGCCTGCCGTTTGTAGGTTATGCTCATAAGCAGGTGATTGCCTGTGCACCAGTCGGTGTCTCCCACTTGCTACTTGCATCCAGAGCAGCTGTGTTGTCTTTCCATCAGCCAATACCATAGCAACACAGTGCTATAATTAAGTCCTTCATGTGGGCCTTGACCCTTTTCCTTGCCTGTGTGGGGGACATTATGGAGGTGTGGGGGCTACAGCTTCACAGACAGCTGGTGGAAATATCTCTCAGGATAAGACATGTGGAGACAGCCCAACAACATGGGGGACAAAGCTCCAGAATTGGGTACAGATTGTAAGTAAGTGTTGCTGTTATACACATACAGGATTGCTAGATTAACAGGGTTTTGTCTGGACATGCATGTTCGGTGTGACTTGATATCTGACAGTGATATGTCTCTGGCATACCTGTCAACTGTCCATATGTCCACAGAATGCCCAGAGGTTTGTCTGTTATGTTTGGTCTGTTCCTCAGACAGTTTCTGTTTTTGAGAAAACAGAAGGATAATGTGAGGATTGTATTCAGTAAATGTTGACATCCATTAGTGTTTCAGACATCATATCCTTCAGGGATGTTATGTTGTAACAAACCCTGTAACAGCAGCAACTGTTTCAGTTTGTAACACCATTATGTGAGATATGCCCCTCTTTTCGGACCCTGTCCACCAAGTATGACATACTTTCTCCAGATGTCTTGCAGTAAGAGGTTCAGAGGTATGGTATATCATAGGTTCATAGGTTCATAGGTTCATACTAGGCTATCTGCCCGAGGGCATTTACAAGCCTAGCCCATAGTTTTGTGGCTTACGCCACCCCTTTAGTATGGGGAACTATACCCATTATTTTGCTGTGCCTCTGTCGAGCAGTGACACTGAGGTAATCCCTGGGGTATATCTGCGATCTCCCATCCATTGGTCAAGATTTCTCTTGAACAAGGCCAGCGAGGTGCTCTGCCTCACATATACCGGGATTTTATTCCACAGCATAGGGCGTCTTTGGGTGATGAATCTATCCCTCCAGCACGTCATATTAATAGCCGTGTCGAGGTTTAAGTCTCCCGCCCTTGTGGCTCTGATGGATCTAGATTTTTTTGAGGTGAAGCATATTCATCAAATCTGGGTATGACATAGCCTTGTATGTTAGGCAAAGGTCACCTCTGAGCAAGCGGTAAGTGACTGAATAGAGCTGGAGTTCTTTCAGTCGGGCAGCGTAGGACAGATGTTTGAGACCCTTTATCCTTTTGGTGAGGAACTTTGGTGGCCTCTCCAGCTGCTGCAAGTGTCGGGTCAGATACATTCCGAATGGGGCATTGTACTCAATCATTGGTCTGATGAGTGATGAGTATAGGGAGACTATGACCTCCCTTGATCTAGATGAGAATCCCTTCATGATAAGGTGGGCAATGTAGAAGGTCTTCCTAACTACTTTAGCTACATGGGTGTCGAATGACAGACTACCATCAACCTGGGTCCCCAGGTCCCTGATAACTTCTTCTGTGCTCAGTGGATTGCCACCTATTTGGTAGCTAGGGGTAACCTTGTTTTTCCCAAGGGTATGACTATGCATTTTTGGCATTTAACTTTAGGCCATGGCTCTGACACCAGTTATCCGCTTCTGTGAGACCCTTCTGAAGGATATCTGTGTCAGATGTGTTTTCTACTATGGCCCAGTTTGCAGTCATCTGCAAACTTTGTCAGCCATAACCCTCCTGTGTTTGCTTGTACTTGAAAGTAGATGCAAACAAGAGTGGGCCCAGGACTGAGCCCTGTGGTACACCACTTGTGACAGGCTTTGAGTCTGACATGGCGCCAGCAACTCTGACCCTGTGGGTTCTGTCACTCAGCCAGTTTGCAACCCATCTTGTGATGTATGGGTTAACATTTAGGCTGATGAGTTTTTCAATGATACCAAGGGGTATTGTATCAAGGCCTTCGCCAGATCGAGGTAGGCTGTATGGACTGCCTTTCCCTCATCAATGGCTTTGGTGACTGTTTCAAAAGTCAACCAAGTTAAGAAGGCATGATCTGCCTTTGACAAAGCTAAACTGGGATCGATCCAAAGTCTGCAAATTCGCTCTGTCTTTATCTATGAGGCCCATTATGATCCTCTCCATGGCTTTGCAGATAAGGCTTGTCAAGCTAATGGGCGGTAATTTCCAGGGTCGGTGGAGGCACCGCCTTTGTGAAGTGGGACCACAGTTGCACTGCGCCACCTGCACGTATCCAGAGGTAAGACTATGATTAAACAGCTGTCCTAGCTGTGGGTTTAATTCTCGTTGAGTTCTGGAGCACACAGCCGGGGACACCATCAGGTCCCATGGATGCTGTGTTTTTGCTTTGGAGAGCAGTTCTCACTTGGGCGTTGGAGATGTTTGGGGCTGCAATCGCTTGGTATAGATATCTCTCCTTTGGGGAGGGGAGTTTGCACTGAACCTGTCAGCCAGTATGTTGGCAATGTCTGTAGGATCAGTAATCTTCACATTATTTTGAACTAGTTCTGAGCATATCTGGGAGTTTCCTCCCAGGTTTCTAACATAGCTAAAGAAGGCCTTATGATTGTCTTTTTGAGTCTTTAGCTATTTTCTCTCAAAATTTGCTTTGGATGATTTTATGAGAGCTCTTAGTTTTTACTTATAGTGATCAAGGGTGTCTTACCTTTTAAGGATTTTGCTCTATCTTGTAGTAGCTTCCTCCTTTTGTTGTAGAGTTTGTTTATGGCTGGGGTCCACCAGACTGGACGCTTGCCTTTGGTACAAAGAGTCTTTGTTTTGCTTGGGATTGCCTTATCCATGCAGTCCTGCAGGTGCTGGTAGAAGGCATTTGTAAGTGATTCAGCGGCTTGAGTACGGTTTTCCGCCGGCTCGGGCCTTAAAGGAGACCACACTAGTCTTTAGAAGTGTGAAGTCGGCTTTAGAAGTTCTTTACTGTGGTCTTTTTATTTCAGGTGGGGTGGGATGAGGACCTCCAGCGAGATTAGTTTGTGATCTGATCTCACCAGTGAGGGGTATACTCGGTGTTGAACATTGTGCTCCCATGTTCGTGATGATGAGATCAAGTATGTTTTCTCCTCTTGTGGGGATGGTGACTAGTTGTTCCATGGCATTTGAGTTTATGAATTCCAGGAACTTTTGGGCTAGGGTGTTTGGGCTTGAGCAGTGTTCCCAGTCTATATTAGGGTAATTGAAGTCACCTAGTATGATGGTGTTTGGTGATACATTTATCCCCTCTAGTGTTTTCAGGAAGGCCATGTGAGGTTCCTGAGTTTGTGAGGGTGGCCTGTAACATGCTACAATTTGCAGAGCAGTCTTGCCTATGGTTAATTGCACCTGGATGGTCTCCGATGCATCGTGCGTTGCCACCAGTCTTGAGGTGTGGGTGTCCTTGATGAATATGGATACCCCCCCCCCCTCCTTTCTTGGTATTGTCCGGATTTTGGGGCCGGAACGCATGATAAGAGGTAAAACCTGATAGTGCTGGGGTGCTCTCAGGAGCCTTGAACCTTATTTAGTGACTGCACTCCTGATATCATTCCAGTGACTTAGGACTTATCAAGCTGGAAGTGATATACAGAAGTGGCCATAAATATGGTTCCACACCCTGGACATTCTGTGGAAATCTGTACAGTTGAGAGTTATGTATTTCTGGCCATTGTTAACAGTCTGCCAAGATTGTGTATCAGTGTTGTGTGTAAATGTTGGGCTGAGTAGGGAGAGAAGCAGATGTGAGTGTCATAGATCCTTTTCTATCTGACTGTGCATGCTGCTACAGTTGCTGGTGTCTGTCAGGTGTATATGTTTGTAGGGGTAGACTGAAAAATGTCCTGTAACACCTCAGAATTCTCAGTATACTGTGCGTTGGACGAGTATATGTTGGTGTAGTGTGTGACTGGCAATCAGGATATGTTTGTTCAGTCATTCTACTCTAGATTTCATTTGGGGTACTGGCATGTTGCTGTGACTGTGGTGTAAATGGTTATGGGTGGACATTTTCACACCAATATCTGCTTTTCCCTACAGTTTCATCCCTAGTGCATATATTTGGAAATACATGGGTAATTCCCCAGAAGCTGATTTGGGGTAGTTTTGTGTTGGTCTTACTGTGGTTCAGAAGGTGCTGGGTGAAATGGTTGGCAGCTCTCAATGTTTTATCTCTTCTGTTACATGACTGCAATCATACCTCTCCACTGTCCAGATGTCTAGACATTGTCCAGATGCGTGGCTCATATGTTTGGTCTGTTTGCCCTAACAGTTGTGGATTTCTGACAAATCACTGGGATGATGTCAGCATTTACATCAGTAAATGATAACATTCATTTGTGTTTCAGACCTGGAATCTATCAGGGATTATATGTTAAATTAAACCATGCTACTCTAGCAGATGTCTATGCGTATAACAGCCATATTTCAAAGATGTCACTGTTTCCTGCTCTTTATCCCCCCACTTTGTCAGGCATTTTGCAGATTTCCTGCAGTAAGAGGTTGGGAAAGGTGTTGGTAGCAGACATTTTTAGACTAATGTGAGGCAAGATTGATTACTTTCACTGTACATGGGGGAGAAATGTAGAGCTATTTATGGGGCAATGAATTTTTTGTGGAACAGATCCTCTTTTTTATTTTTTAGGTGAGAGTGGGATGTTGGGGAAGGGTTGTAGGTATGTTTGCGGAGGTAGGTTGGGTAGGATAGGTAGCATTTGCAGACATATAAGACACACAAGACAGCAGACAGGGGTGGTGTATGACACATGAGGGGGGTAAACACCTTGGACAGGGAGGGTGGTTGGGAATCAGAGACCCATAAGCCTCTAAATGGATACAGTGGGCCTGAGGTCCCAACCCATGGGCAGTCACCACTATACCTTCACGGCCCTGAAGGTGGCTGTGCTGGGGGCTGGACAAAAGGGGTGGCCTGCCCTTTGAGGTGTGCCAGATGGCCCTCCATCTGACGCAGCTGCCCACCCAACTCAGAGCAGATGATGCTGTGCACCATACCCCGGAACATTCTGCGGGTGATGGGCTCCTCTCTATGCCCACACCCAGGGGGAAAAGAGCCCTGTCCTCTGAGGCAGTCCACCCAAAGGTGGTGCATCATTAGTGGAGGAGGATGTTCCAGGTTGGGTCCCAGGCATGCTGGGGCCTGGTGTCAAGGCCAGATTGGGCAGGACAGGCAGATCCGCTGGGATCTGCCTTCCCAAAAGTATTATGGTGTTGTGATTTTCCCAGATATATTAGTTAGTCATGTACAACATATTTCAAAATTAGTTATAACAGCATGTGTGGGTGTTCCAACTAACCCAAACCAACAGATTTAAAACAGTTGCATAGCAAACAGAACACATGTATAAATAGACCAACAGTAAGAATTTTAACAGCATGCAAGTTACATTGATGGCAACAGGCCACCAATAATAGTATTTGAACAAGGTATGTTAATATGCAACCAATGAAATATATGAACAATAGTAGAACACATGCCCCAATGACAGGTTTTGAGAAAAACATACCCGTACTATATGAATAATATTTATTGATACAGGTGATGGGTGGGGAGAGAGAAAAAAGTCCATTACCAACTGTATCAGCTTCTATTTTTCAAAGTAGTACTGGTCAATACTCTACAGGTTTGTCCTCACTTTACATCTACCTATAGCCCATAGCTTCTGTGGCATATACATACCTGTTAAACTGTCATCCAGTAATGGTATAGGGCAGACTGGGTGAACTGTGGTTACTTTACTGGAAGGGACTTGTACATGTCAGGGTTACATACTTGGCAAAGAAGGGGTACCCTGCAATGATGTTGCGTGAGTCTGTTACTAGCATAGTTCACCTGGATTCCTATCTGTATCCAAGGTGATTGGCAGCAGTGCCCACTAGCCATGACAGCATGACACTTGAGAGGCATGTATCAGGAAGAGGGCATGGTGTATGTACCTATCCTGCTGACATTTGCAGGCATGGCGTTGGACAGTTGTACACGGTGTATTATTATACCCTTCAAACAGCTACTACAAACATTTAATTACCTGTAAGACTTGTGGAGAAAATATCTGTTTGCACTCTCTGACTGTTTCTACAAACATTCAAGCTTTCTTGAGTGTATATATGCACATATCTCAGTACCACTCATTGAATTTGAACCATGTCTGGGTGTGCTAACATGAAATGCAAGGCTGTTTCTCATCACATAGAGCTACTGGGGTACTGCTGTATCTTGGTTGACTGTTTTCTACCTAATACTCTGTGGATTGGACAGTCTGACCTTGCAGTCCTCAGATTCATGCATGATAGATAGTTACTGTAATCCTTTGAAATTATACGATCTGGAAAGCAAAGGTTACCACAATGCATTGCAGCAGGGGACACACTGTAATACATTTGACATTAGTATTCAGGGTTCTGATCTTAATGCATAACATATGTCATATTCCATGTATATCTTGATTTACAGCTTTACAATCTACTGTTTTGCATACTAGCTGATTCTCAGAACAACCTGTGTTAATTCATGCTGTCAAAGCCATATTTTATGTGCATAATCTGTACACATTCTATTTCTACAACAACATACCAGGATAAATACAACAGTTGGTGGTTTAGGTTTTTATTGTACTTAAATGACGCAATGCTCTACTACTGCATATGCTGTAGATGACTATTAGTCTGGCAAACATTTCTTTAATCGTTAGACACAGAACACAGTAAACAATTTAATCTTTTGTATTTATTTCACTATATAATGCAAGGTAGATCTGTACTCACCAGCCTGTCAGTGCAGCCTTGTTAGTCTGTCCACATGGGCCTCAGCATTGCTAGCCCTCTCCACTGAAGTTGTAGGGGGAGAAAACAAACAAACATTATGCATACCTATCTATCACATACTCAGGCTAGAATTTGCTACAACCATATCTGGGATGCTTAAAAACTGCTGGAGCATGGTTGTCCTAAGCGTCTTGGATCCACTGGGCCAAGAGCGCCCCCTTCCTCCACTTTAGGTCGACCCAGTGCTCACCAGTTTGGGGGATGCCAGTGGCCCTGGTGATATCACATGCCAGATGGTCCCAGGCCTCTGCTTTATACTGTGAACCCTGGTACTGGTCCTACAGCAGTCTGTAATTATGGTTTGCTACAAGGAGCCCAGCCATGACTCTGGATTCCAAAATGCCCCAGCTCTGTACCTGAAAGTGCGAGCCCTCACCAAAACCTGACATAGTTCCTAGTCAGAGAAAGCTACAACAGATTATGGCTGTATTCCCACCTGCGCCATTTAAATAAGGCTATATCGCCACCCTTTGCTGTCATTGAACCATTTTGAAAATGCTAGGCTGAGCTAAGCAGTACTCAAATCTGCTAAACTGAGTTGAACAGTGCTTAAAAGGGTAATTGCTGAGCATTGCTTAACAGTGCGCAAATCCGTTTAGCTGAGCTGACTGCTGCTTAACATTTATATCTAAGCAATGTTTAAAGCAGCTAGGCATAGCAGAGCACTGCTAGTCATTTCTCACTTTTCATTTTTAGGGAATATCAGAATAATGACTTTTAATTAATCATTACTGACATATTAATAAGTGTATATGATTTACTTTACATGACATCCCTCTATGTGCTTTCATTACATTACAATGGGGTGTGACTATACTGTATGAGACACCTCTGTATACATGGGTGATGTCATATGTTATATGCACTCACACTTCCATTGTAGACCAGCTACTATACCCTGGTTGACAAATATCAATTACTACATAATTTTAAATAAAAATAATACTTTTAACACTGCTTTCCCATGTAAAAATAAACTGCCTGTCTTGGTACTCAAACCATGAGCACCTGCATATAAAGCTGGGACTCTAACCACTACACTATCTCAGCAATTGGATTTTAGCTTTATATTTTTATTTATCTCCTTTGGGATGTTTAAGCAATGCTGAGCAGAGGGCAATAACATGCACACCCATTCAGCTATGCTTAAACATACCTGAGAATGGAAAAAAAATAATCAACCCACTATATTTACATGTATCTGTACTCCTTGTCAATCACAGTAAGGCAAATTGTAAGGGGACACATAGGGACAGATTTTAATTATTGGTCTTACAAACTTACAAAGTGTGACTGTGGTTTTCCAGAAAATCATTAGCAAATCACTCAGGGTTTAAGTCAGAACATACTGACAGACATTTGGGTTTCAGACTTCATATCCTTCAGGATATCTGTGCTAATGCAAACCTTTTATTCTATCAACTTTCCAAGTTTGGAAGTGCAGTATTTAAAAAGTGTCCCTATTTTCAGGCCTTGATCCCACCATTATTTGTGGCTTTGTACAGCTTTCTTGCTCTAGGAGGTTGATAGGTATGTGAGGCAGGCATCTGAGCATTCTGCGGGAACCTGTACAGTTGAGGGGTATGGCCATATAGCACTTTGACAATGACAGACATTTGGTTTTCAGACTTCATAGCCTTCAGGATAATCCATGCTAATGCAAACCTTTCATGCTATCAACTTTCCAAGTTTATAAGTGCAATATTTAAAATGTGTCCCTATTTGTGGGCCTTGGTACCCCCATTATTTATGTATTGGTATGGCTTTCTTGCTCTAGGGGGTTGAGAGGTATGTGAGGCAGGCATCTGAGCATTCTGAGGAAACCTGTACAGTTGAGGAGTATGGCTGTACAGCATTTTGACAATGCAGTGGGTGTTTGACAATACCTGTCACACACCCTCCTGCATTGCTTCCTATTGGGATGAGTGTTTTCAGTGTCTGTGGACACTGAAAGCACTTCCAAAGTGCCATACAGCACTTTGACAATGCAGGGGTGTGTGACAGTACCCCCTGCAATGCTTCCTATTCGGACATCCTGCTTTCAGTGTCCACAGACACTAAAAGTTCTTGCAAAGTGCCATAAGGCACTTTGACAATGCAGGGAGTATGTGACAGAACCTGTTACACACTGCATGCATTGCTTTTTTGCTCCCCTATCTATTTCAGTGTCCGCGGACACTATTCTACTAATTTTATTCCATTTCAGAGACCGCGGACACTGAAATATTTTTAAAAAGAGCTGTATGGCACTCTCTGAGTGCAGGGGGCATGTTAGATGTGCATGCACTACTTAAACACGCCCCCTGCACTCAGTAGTGTTCATGTCCATTTAGCCTTAGCAGTTGTGTGCCTTCATGAATATGCAAGGCACTGCTGTTAAAGCTAAGGGTAAATGGACAAGGTTCACTCAGTGCAGGAATAGCACTATTCTTGCATGGAGTTTATTGACTCCAGGGGTATTTTTATTAAAATTGCAAGGTTGATTTTGTAAAATGAAATGGATTCTTAGAACAGTATGTTCTTCTGAAACTAATTCAGGAAGAGGTATGGTGACTGTTACTCCTGTGTAATAAATGTAAAATTCTCTTTTGGGATAGGGTAGATATTCTTCATGTTCTACTGTTGCAGTCCTCACATTGGGCTTTATCCCTGCCAGGGTAGCCCTCGGCTGGCCCGAATACCAGAGACTTAGTATTTCTGCATTGGTTGCTGTCACTTGAGGACTGATGTCAGGTCATCAGTGGTATAAAGTAAGGTAGCCGACGGTATTACATCAGTCTTTCTTGCCATGGAGCCCAAACAAAAGCAGTCCGCACGAGTGCCAGTCGGCCGCTATCTGAGTTTTCATCGCGGAATTGAAATTGAAGTCTTCTAAAGCTAAGTACCCCATTGGTGATCCTTTTTTCTTGCACTAACCGATGTCAGAAAAAGTTAATAATCGTCTCGCCTGTGGAAAGCAAATACCACAGCGAGACTTCCACTATTACTGCATCACTTGTTTAGGCCCAGACTACAATGGCCCCCGTTGTCACTTCTGTGCTTTGCTCAGCACCAGAACTATCCATCTTTGGGCCCTTATTGTAGCCAGATATTTTCATTTACAGTCCTTGAATTCCGATATGGCTTCGGTAAGCCATCTGACAGCAGATCTTCCGAAAACCCCCCATAAAGATAAAGACAGAGACAGACCACACAGGTCCAAACCTTCCGATGACACTTCTGTTAAGCTAGTCGTCAGTCCTCCATTACTCATTGAGGTCTTTCGCAGCCCCTGATGCCTGCTTCAGTTGATTCACAGGCCACTACCGAGACCCTTTCGGAGTCCAGTATGCCGCAAAACTCTTCTTCGACTAAGGATCCTGTAGTCGTCTCTACCTTGGATGGGTCTGGAGCCACTGAGCAATCACCAGCTTCCGAGGAAGTCCTTCAGACTACCGAATCTCAGCACAAACTGACGTCTTCTTTCGTGACTACCGTTCTTTCAAAAATTACAGAGTTTCTTGGCCCAGGGTTCGAACCACACCCAAGAAACTGATGACCCACTCTCAGGTGCCTGCTACCTTGCTTCAGTCTCAAATGCTTAAAATGGCAGAAGACCTTATCATGCTGATCAGGGGAAGCCAATCTACCCCCTCAAAAAGAAAAAGAGATCTGTCCCCTGTAGTTTTGTCTGAACAAGAGTCAGATAAATCTGATGCATCTGACTATGAAGACATGCAACCCCCTCTCAAAGTATGAGGATTCTGATGCAGAGGACTCCATTCCTTCAGCCTCTCCCCCAAAGTATTTTTCCTTTGGAGAAACCCTGCATACATTAAGGGAGCATTTCCAATGGGAGACTCAGGACTACCCTTAGTCTAAAAATGGACTTAGGGATTGTCTAGATCTTCTGCAACACAGGCCCCTGGCCATCCCCCCAATCCTGGTGTTGTGGATGATGTTTTCCTTGAATCTAGCTTGACTCCTGATGCCCTACCTCCTTCTCCCAGAAAACCAGACAGGTACTATAGAGTCTCTGACTCACACAAATATCTTTTTAAAAATCCAACAGCTGACCCTGAGGTCATTTCTCAAGGGCCAAAAGGGAGTAAAGCAACCTCTGCTAAGAATCTGACACCCTCAGTCAGGGATTTCCGAGCATTGGACAGATGGGGTACAAAAGTATTCACCTCAGCTACTCTTGCTATCAGGGCATTAAATTGTCAGTTCCATATGCTGAAATTTCAGTAACATACCTTGGAACTCCTTAAACAAAAAATGTCTTCCCTTCCTGCTAGGGCAGAATCTAATCATTTACAAGACTTAATACATTCTGCAAGCCAAGTAACTAAATACACTTTGCACTGTGGTTTTGATGCCCTAGAAGCTTCTTGCAGGGCAACAGTCACTGGATCTGTCATTAGAAGACATGCATGGCTTAAGAAACAACACCTGCCAGACCATGTCAAATCTAAATTGTTGTATGCCCCCTTGCACAAAGATAACTTAAAAAGATGGAAGAAAAAGCAAAATCTATGCAGTTAAGGATTTCTTACAAGTCCAGCCCACTAGGTTCAGCAGGCATTGTCCCTCCAAACACTGGTCCTTTCCTGCTCTGAGTAAACCAGCCCAGCCTAGGCCCCGTGGAAATAGACCCCCCCCCCCAGACAGCAGCCTCAGGGAATTCAGAGATCTCAGCAGTGGACTACCTCCACTTCAAAACCAGGGAGTTCTAAGCCACCCCCTTATGGTAAAAACTCACAATGACTCGCCTCCTCCACCTCTGCCCACCTTCACTTGCCCCTAGGAGGAAAACTCTCATTTCACTCAAGCACCTCGGCCACCATAACCAAGGACCAATGGGTTCTGAACATTGTGTCTCAGGGATACAGATTTTCCTTCCATACCCTTTCAACCACAAAAGGGTTCTCAGATCTACCCTCAAATCAGTGGGCAGATGGTCAAAAGCAAATCCTTTCCCTGTTCTCTATGAGAGCAGTAGAGCAAGTTCCTGCAGAACAGATAGGCTTCTACTCCAAACTTTTTCTGGTGCCCAGAAAAGAGGGCACCTGGTGCCCCAGTCTCAATCTATCCATTTTAAACACCTTCCTGGTGATCCCAAAATTAAAAATGCTCACCCTCCAGCAGCTGTTACCCATGGTCTCCGAGGACACTTGGCTTGCCACCCTAGATCTAAAAGAGGCCTACCTCCACATTCCTATCAGGGAATCATGCAGGAAATATCTCTGCTTCAGGGCAGGATCTCAACACTTTCAGTTCTCTGTGCTTCCTTTTGGCTTATCTACTGCTCCCAGAGTTTTCACAAAATGTCTGGCTCCAGCAATTGCCTTTTGCAGACAAAGAAATATTCAAATTTACCCATACTTAGATGACTCCCTTATTCAGGCAGACAGCCAAGAAAAGCTGCTCATGTGCCTGGCCTTTGTAAAGACTCTACTAACCTCCCTAGGGTACACAATCAATGAAAAGAAATCCAAACAGGTGCCCACCCAAAGGATAATCTTCCTGGGAGCAAGTCTGGACACAGAATCCCAGATGGTATTCCATACACCAGAGAAACAAATTTTCCTGACAGCCTACTTCTCTCAACTAGCCACTAGGCCCTAGATATCTGCAAGGAAGATCCTGCAAGCTCTGGGTTTCATGACATCTTGCATTCTACTCATTCTATGTGCCAAACTGCATATGAGGAAACTTCAATGGTACCTAAAGAGTCTTTGGTGTCAACACTGTCAAGACCTGGAAACTCTTCTGCCTATAATTCCTTGCCTCAGAAAGGAATTTCTTTGGTGTGCAACAGCATGCTAACACAACAAGGGACTGCCCTTCTCCCCAACCCCCCGCCGCCACCCAGACCATCACCACAGATGCATCAGACTATGCTTGGGATGCACATCTGGACAGCAGGTGCATACAGGGCCAATGGAGCCCTCAGGAAATCCCTCTGCATACCAATCAAAAATAGATGGCTGTGCAGCATGCCTTGATAGCTTTCAAACCCTTCTCTCTCCAGGGGTTCTCCTTATCAAAACAGACAACACCACTGTGATGTGGTACATCAACAAGCAGAGAGGGACTCACTCCTACCCTCTATGCAGGCTGGCCATGACCCTTTGGCTCACAGCCTCTTCCATGCAACTACACCTATTAGTACAATTCCTACCATGCTCTCTCAACTCCCTGGCAGACCAATTAAGCTAAAAACGTCTGGACCCACACAAGTGGCAAGTCACAGAAGTACCTTCACCCTAATAACTCAGAAAGGGGGAGCCCCGAAGGTCGACTTCTTTGCCGCCCACACCAACCATTAGCTCAGCAAATTCTGCACCAGGGAGCATCACTGCATGGCTTGGATTGTGGAAGCCCTGTCCTTCCCCTGGGTCAATCTATTGGCCTATGCCTTTCCTCCCCTACCTCTCATCCCGGGTACTGCTCAAAATAAGGGAGGAAAAAACAAAGACCATTCTTATAGCACCAGACTGGACCTGACAACACTGGTACCCCTTGCTGCACAGCCTGTCCCTGCTGCCTCTATGGCATCTTCCACAGATTCCAAACCTCCTGACCCAGAGGGAAGGGGAATTAATGCATCCCAAATTGCAGACACTCAATTTGGCAGCGTGGCTTATTCCCTAACCCCAAACCAATCTGCCATCCTCAGTAAACAGGTTCTGGATGTTGTCCATGAGGCCAGATGTCCTACCACCAGAAGGTCATATGCAGATAAATGGAAAAGGTTCTGCACCTGGATCCAGGCTAAGGGAGCCAGTATGGCACAGCCCTCCATCCCTCTCATCCTGTATTACTTAGCTGACCTGATAGACAGTGGTCTCTCTTTCTCCTCTATTAAAATTCATGCCTCTGCTATTTCTGCTAATTTTCCCACTGAGCAGCCCTTTTTCTCATACCCTTTGATCAAGCAGTTCTTCAGAGGAGCTAGCAACTTGAGATCCCCCAGAAGGGCAGCAGCACCAGCTTGGGACCTTAACTTTGTCTTGGAAAAGCTCACCCTGCCCCCTTTTGAACCAGCTTCTTCTGCAGAGCTAAAATTTCTCTCCTGAAAGACAGCTTTCCTTCTGGCCATCACTTCAGCCATAAGAGTCTCTGAGCTGCTAGCACTCATGGCTGTGGAACCCTTCATCATCTTCCATGCAGACAGGGTATCCCTCAGAACTAACCCATCCTTCATGCCCAAGGTGGTGTCCAGTGTGGCTCTCAACCAATCCATACATTTAGCCACCTTCTTTCCTAATCCCCAGAACAAGGGGAAAATGATTCTTCACTGATGTGCACAGATAGCTCAGATTCTATCTGGGCAGGGCTAAATCCTTCAGAAAGTCTGATCAATTGCTGGTTCACTTTGCTACAGGGGCAGAAGGCAAAGCCATCTCCAAGCAAACCATTTCCAAATGGATAGCACACTGCATCCATTTCTGCTAAAAACAGCATGGAAAGCCTCCCCCCCAAGGAGGTCAGGATACACTCCACCAGAGCAGCCTCCACCTCTGCAGCTTTCCTAAGAGGAGTCCCCATCAGGGACATCCTGGAGACTGCCACCTGGACATCTGTTCACACTTTTAACAAGCATTACCACCTGCCTCTCTTCTCCAAATCCAGGGCAGAGTTTGCCTCTGCAGTCTTGTAAGGCATCTTAGCCAGCCCCTAGTTTCCTTGACTGCCTGCTGCCATTTCCTCAGCTTTGGAAATCAGCCCAAATGTGATGACTGCAACAGTGAAACACGAAGAACAGAGTACAGTTGTGTACACTTACCATAAATGTAGATGTTCTAGTGTATTCACTGTTGCAGTCCTGGTTTCCCTCCCTCCATCCCTCTTTATTCTCTTTCTTTCCTTACAAGGGACATATTGGTATTTATTTTCCACTGATGGGGTTCTTCCACCAGACTCTGGCCTCCTACTTTGGGGGCTCCTGACAGGTTAGGGCAAGAAAAACTGATTTAATATTGTCGGCTGCCTTAATTTATACTACTGATGACCTGACGTTAGTCCTCAAGCGGCAACTGATGCAGAAATACTAAGCCTCTGGTATTTGGGTCGGCCGAGGGCTACCCTGGCAGGGATAACCCCAAATGTGATGACTGCAACAGTGAATACACTCGAACATCTACATTTTTGCTAAGTGTACACAACAGTACTTTATATAGCTATATAGGCTGACAGGCGGATAGGTGGATGATTTTACCCTGAGCTTAATAAATGATAAATATTAAGTATGTGCAACACTATGAAGAAATAAGTGCATTTTATGTGTGGCATTGACATATTATTTTAACTCAGCAGCTTTGCAGATTTGTACTGTTATGAGTTAATTGTCTGCAGATTTTGTGAGAAACTTTCTGGTTATTTCCGAAGACACTGGCTTATCTTTATCTAAAAATTCAATACCATTTTCTTGAGATGATATTTGGTATTTACCCCCATCATTTTTAAATGTAATTTCTGGTATTTTCTGTGATTTCTTTATAACTTTGTTGGACATGTGTGTGTGTGTGTGTGTGTGTGTGTGTGTGTGTGTGTGTGTGTGTGTGTGTGTGTGTGTGTGTGTGTGTGTGCGTGTGTGTGTGTGTGTGTGTGTGTGTGTGTGTGTGTGTGTGTGTGTGTGTGTTTCTATACAAAATTTAAATAGATTTTAGACACAAAGCTTTCAACAAAGCAGTCTGAGTATTACCAATAATAAATATGAGAGTAAATAAACGTTATGATGAATGCTCTAGCCTAAAATGTAAAATTCCATAAAAATGTTAGTTTTTTGTAATATTCAGACAGGCCAAATATGGGATTCCTAGGAAAATAGAAAAGCAGTGTATCTGGTTATTTACATTATTTTTCCTAATAATCCCTGCCTTGGCTGTTGTTTTACAAAGTAAGTAAAGTATCATTATGGCCTAAAATTCCACATCATCTCTGAAGTATTTTATGAGGTAAATCACAGTTCTATACATTTGTGTATAATAAATGCTAATGATATACAAATAATACAATATCCTCTTTAATACTTTGAAACTTAAAACTTATGTCTATGTATACTTTAGTTTGGAACTTGGTTCATAGGTTCATAGGTTCATGCTAGGCTATCTGCCCTAGGGCATTTATAAGCCTAGCCAGAGTGTGTGTGGCTTTCACCACCCCTTAGGATGAGAATACTATACCCATTAGTTTGCTGAGCCTCTGTCCAGCAATGATACAGAGATGATTCCCGGGGTAAACCTGCAATCTCCCATCCACTCGTCAAGATTTCTCTTGAACAGAGTCAGTGAGGGGCTCTGCCTCACATGGACTGGGATTCTGTTCCATAGTGTAGGGAGTCTCTGGGTGATTAATCTGTCCCTCCAGCACGTCCTATTTATATCCGTGTTGAGGTTTAAGTCTCTTGCTCTCGTGGCTCTGGTGGATTTGGATTTTTTGAGGTGGAGCATGTCCATTAATTCCGGGTTGGACATGGCCTTGTATGTCAGGCACAGATCACCTCTGAGCAGACGGTATGCGACTGAATAGAGCTGGAGTTTCTTCAGTCGGGCATCGTATGACATATGTTTGAGCCCCTTTATCCTTTTGGTGAGGAACTTTTGGGGTCTTTCCAACTGCTGCAGGTGTCGGGTAAGGTACATTCCGAATGGGGCGTTGTACTCAATCATTGGTCTGATAAGTGAAGAGTACAGGGGTACAATGACCTCTCCTGATCTGGATGTGAATCCCTTCATGATCAGGTGGGCAATGTAGAAGGTCTTCCTAACCTTAAGGTATAAAGACATCCACATTCCCAAGAAGACCATACAAAGAAATCTGTCAGTGTAATTATGAGAGTGCAGCATGGTCTGATATGTTGGCCACTGCAGGAATCATAATTGCAGATTACTTTCATTTACTAGTGGGAGAGCATACATTGCTTTATCTTTGGTTTCTTGACACTCTGAAATGACTACTACCACCAGTTGTCATTTTTGATGGATCAACCATGGGCTGAAAAAAAAAAGAGAAGATTTTTTTTAAAGAAACAAAATAATAGTAATAATAATAATAAGAAGAAGAAGAAGAACAAAAAAGAAAAAATCCAAAATCCATTGTGTCATTCCTTCAAGCCGACACTTTCTTACACATAGATTCTGAAGAAGTCTGAATTTGAATAGAAGAAAACGGTCACTCTTTGTGTAATAAAGTGTTGGTTTGGTTTGAAGGAACGAGTCACTGGATTTCAGATTTTATCTTGTTTTTTAAAGTCTGGTGCCAGGTGTTTGTCTATTCTATTTTTATTTTTTTTAATAATAATAATTATAATAATAATAACAACACCAACAAAATGCAGGAAAACAGTGTTTGAGTCTTATGCATTTCAGATTAAGCAAAGACCAATACAAACATGGAAATTGTATGACAGAACTAATGAAGACTGGTCTAATTAAGGTGGGATGAACTGTGAAGTCTTATTGTACATATTTTTTTCTTAGATCAAGAAATACATGAAAATATTTTTTCATTTATTATAAATAATTTGACTTAAAGGAATTAAAAAACAAATCTCATGGATTTTAACAGCTGTTTTATTTTGTGTGCATTTGTGCTTGAGTACCGCTAATTTTATAGTTTTATGTAAATGTTTATTTACAGTTGGTATGAGAGTTTATTAATTTTTAAATAATGAATAGTAAAATTTAAAGTATTATAGTAATTTTATACATAAAATATATATTTTTTATAAAATTAGCGGTATATATATTTTTTTTGGTATAATATGCAATCAATAAGTTTAGACTTTTATATTTAATAGGACTATTTATTATTTTATGTATAGAATTGTTTTGTTTTTATATTGCTTTATGTGGTACGAACTGGTCTACTATGTATGTCTCTTTAATGACATGATTATAAGACACTCTGCGAAATCAATTGAATAATTGTTTCTAATAGAGTATAAAATGGTTTTAATTGATTTAGTTGTTGTCTGATGAAGGTGAGGCACTGACCCCACCGAAAGCGCTAATAAAATTTGAATTTTTTTATTTCTTTTTATTGCTTTGACACTGCTCAGTGTAATACTGTAATACTGGAATACTGTAATACAGCGTAGGGCGGCACAGTGGTGCAGTGGTTAACATTATCACCTCACAGCAAGAGGTTCTCCGGTTCGATTCTCGGCTGAGGTGCCTTCTGTGTGGTGTTTGCATGTTCTCCCTGTGTTCGTGTGGGTTTTCTCCAGGTACTCCGGTTTCCTCCCACATTCCAAAGACATGCACCTGGAGCATTTCTCCCCAGGCCTCTGCTGAAAACAGGCTCTGTGGAACCTAGTCGGACTTTCCCGGTCAACAAATAATAAATAAATAAATAAAATACTCGCCTGGTTTCTGAAAAAAAAAGTTTCTGAATTTATTACCAATATACAGATCTACAAAGTATTTGCTTTTGTCAAATTGATAGTCTTTACTGTCTAGGGGTATGATGTGAAAAAGTGATGTAGTATCAAACAGTTTATTTAACCCTGACATCTGCATACAGTGAAAGGAGAAACTCCTGGCCTACCTTATTACTAGGATAGTGGTAGTTAAAAATTCATCACATGGGGATTAGTACAAGGTCCAACATACAGCACCAGGCCTCGCTCTTCACACCCTTACAAGGACCCTAGCTCCACAAAGGTTTCTTTTCTGGTCAGACATCTTTATGAGTTCCCAGACTGTAAGCTTATCTTCTACAACCAAGGGCTCAAGCCCATGCCAGCCCTTCTTTTCAGTGGCTGATGAAGGCAACGAAGAGGGAAGGATTCGTGGTTGTAGGCACATCCCAGACCACAACTGATCTGCCAGAGCTGGAAATCAACTGACCTAATCCAGGGATTAATTTCCAGAGTCACCTGACTATGTGTCTGAGGTAGTAGAATAGAAATCTCCCTTATATGGGTTTACCCACAGAACCAGGAGGGTCTGGTCACACAATTTAAGGGGGGACCACAGGGTAGTTACACACCAGATCATATGACTCAAAACTTCTTAGACATCAAGCAAATCTCTAATATCTGATGAGAGCTTAAGTCATAGGAGAGGGACTGTACCACATGGAAACAAGACTGCACTGCACCCTTAGGGAATATGTCAATTGCCTGATGCTAGGTCTGTTGCAACACTCTCTTTTTGTCACACAAACACACACACATACACACACACACACACACACACACACACACACACACACACACACACACCACACATGTTACCTTTGGCTGGAGTGCTTTCAATTGCTGGCTGTGTTGTGGGTAACACACATCATGCAGCCATGCTACACTCTCTGAAACTGTACAGGCTCTCTTCTTGAGCTAATCAGGGAAGGTAAACTGAGGACAAGTAGAACTTTGTCTCTGAGATGAACAAGAGCAGTGAGTCCACCTTACCCTCAAGCCCTCTTAGTTGATTTCACCTTTTGAAAAAAATGCATACTCATTAGATACTCAATGGGCTCCCATTTCTTCTTCCCAGAAATCCCTAAATATGTATCCAGAGAAGAATGTATCTCAGGTACTGGAAATCAAAGGTGCTCACTTGGCAACCTGTACGATGCATAGTTGTGCCACTGCGGACCCCATATAAAGTTAAGACTATTTAGAATCCCCACACAAACACACATTGAATGGAATGAGCCCTTCATTATTTCTACAAGAGATGTGTTCTGTGTGATTTCATCTGTTCAGGATAAGTCCCAAACACCACAACATTTTTTTTCTGCTTTGGCACCAAATAAAGCAGCCAGAACTCTGGACACATGGCAGAAAGTTTATTCCTCGGAGAGCTGAAACTTACAGCCCTCAACTCCTTTTCTCATATGTCCAAATTCAAGTCCTTCCTAGTGGATGAGACTATAAAAGTCTTTCAGACTTCCCAGAGACTGGGCTTAGGGAGTTCCTAGTCAGGACTTTGTCTATGACTTCCATAGTTGGATACCATGTGGTCTGCTATAATTTTGTTTGTGCTGGTACAGTGTCAGGAGCTGCAAGTTCAGAGATATCCTCCCTCAAGGTGGAGCACAGAAGCAGCAATCGAAATGCCAAGTTTAAGCAGGAAATACTCTTAGCCAGGCCCCTCAAGGCCTAGCATATGACCTCTTAAGGAAGAAGCTGGCCCTGACAACATTGTAGGACCTTTATGTTCCCCCACACAATCTTTCTATTCTTCCACTTCAAGAATAAACCAGTTGCAATAAAGAAAGATACCTCCTTCATGGCTAATGAAGGCTTTCAGATGCACTCCATCTTGTCCCATCATACGCCAGCCAAGCTGCTCTAGATGACCTCTCTACTGCCACAAATACAGCAGTACTGACTGTGGTCTGAAATGCTCAGGTAAGTACAATTCTCTGAATTTTCTCTGGTTTTACAACCATTAGAAAGACAAGTGCAATCCAGCAGGAAGATTCCAGTTAGAAAAAGAGCCATTTTAGTAGTATTCTTCCTAACAGGCCCACACACTACTATCCAAAGGGACCATATCACCTGTCTCTTATTTGAAACAAGTTTGGAGTTTTACTCTTGCCTTTTCCTAGTCCTGAATAGGTTTATGATTTCTTGTAATTATGGAGCTCATTAACTTCATCCAGGCATCAGATACATCTGATTTCAGATGCTGACTCTATGAGAAGTTGTGCCTGTGCTGCTACAGGGTGCATGGATGATGTCACCTGAATGAAAGAATGTCTTTTTTGCATTTTATTGTTTGGGGCACAGAAAAGACATTCATCAGGTTTGCTGTGGTTGAGCATCACTTTCTGCAAAAAAATATTGTAATGTTATCTTACGTGTTTACTAGGCTAACAACCACAAGGCCCTTTTTAGGCCTAGCCATAAAACAAAGATGTGAGTACTTCCAGATTGGAACCATCAACACCGTCACTCATGCTAACTTCCCTAGTCCACTGAGCCACACAGGCTTCTTCAGTACTCAGCATCGTTATCAAGGTGTTGGCTGTTACAATTAAAGTCTTTCAAGAAATAGTGTTCCATATGTTACTCCAGCTGGATGACTAAATTCTGGTATCATTGACTAAGGACAATTTGGATGTGTGCTTCAGTGGTTGCAGTCAATGGAGTTAACTTTAAATTAGGATAAGTCATCTGTAATTCCATTTCAGGGTATTGCCATCATAGATTTGTAGATGGACATTTGACAGAGATGGTCATCCCTGCCAATGAAGAGTGCCTCAGGTAATCAAGATTTTGGAAACCTAGGTAAGGAAACAACATAGTATTCAGGCCTGGACCTAACTCTGGTTTCTTCATATCATGGATGCCTCCTGCATCATTCTTCATTTCACATACCTAACAATGTGGATGTTACTATGGATTTCAAAAGGTATGAGTCTACAGAGCCAACACATCTTTTCATTGTGTTAAAGTTAGTTTGCCAAGGCCTTAAGTGCTGGCAACCTCTAATGATCTCTTGGTGGGTTTCTCATTCCTATAGCTGAAGCCATCACAAGTTCTGATAATGACTGTTTTACTAGTGGTGTGGGGAGCTTATCTCAGTTCTCACATCATTCAGTAGTCTTGTTGTAGCTCTGCCTCAGGAACATCAGGCAGATGGGACTGAAAGCAATATTTCTGGCCTTGGGTTCCTATTAGATAACCGAAGACGCATTCTATTGACTGCATCTTGGTCAAACTTAAAACAACGAAAAGGCAAAATAGTAAAGCGGCTTTTAAGCGAATTCTTTCCCATGGAAAGAATTTGCTTGGCTGCTTCCGTTACTTTGCCGTTTTCGGCACTGAAGTGCGATCTTGGAGTTGGTATATTTAAGAAGGGGGGGGTGTGGGGGGCAAAGCCCCCCACTTTATGTATTCTTTCAATTTTTTTTTCTGTTTTTTTTTTTTTTTTGGAACAAAATCGCTGTTCTGAGCTTTTGAGATTGTAAGCTTTCGCTTACATGGGGTTGATTATTCATTGTTCGCTTTTTTAAGCATTCAATGATATACTATAGACCCTTGGCCTTAGTAGCCTCAGATACAAAACTGTTGCCAAGACTACTCCTTATCTGGTCAGAGGAATTGTTCATCTTGCAGTATCTAAATGAGCAATAGATCACATGACAGTACACACAGGGAACATGAGCTGAATGCGCTTGAGCTGCGCTAGATCAAGCATGGAAGCCAAGAGTGCTTCCCCATTACAGTTTTCTCACTACCTGTTGTAGTGATGATTGTAGGATCTCAACTCTTTCTCTGAGTATCGATCTACGTGTTTAAATTCTGAGATCACATTATTTCAGGGGAGAAGAAATCAATTGTATTAGTTTTATAGTGATTTGGTCTAAATGCTGCTACACTTCAATGATTTGCTGTTCCTCTGAAGTCTAGCGACGTAACCTTGAAAATAGTAAGGTAAGAGGGGTTTGAGGAGCATAAAGAGACCATATGGAGCTGCAGGAGGCTTGCCCCCTATCAAAAGCAAATGTTTTAATTTTCATATATTTTTATTGCACAAAATACTGTTCGCTTATGAGTACTAGTTCATAGGTAATTACTAGGCTAGCTGTTGTGGACTTTTTTAAGCCTAGCCAATTTTGCAAAGATAAAAATCAAACTCTGTATCTTGTGTCTGTGAGGTAAACACCTTAACCTTTACACCCCCCCCCCCCAGCTTTCAGTGATTCACAATGGTGGTGTGATCCATTGTGTGCTTGAGGCTGGAGGGTAGAGTTTTGTACAATGAGTGCTGAAGTGATGTGGTTTGGGGTCTCGTGTGTCAAGGAGATATAAAGAAACAGACATCACTGTCAGTAGTTCCTATGTCATGGAAGTGAATGAGTTACTAGTCTCTGTGAGCCACCATTGCAGTCCTTTTGTAGAGTTGCAGATGTGGAAACAGTCTCAGGTTCATCCTGTTCTACTTGCCACCATTCCCAATAATGTAACATTTCATTACAAATTTCAAGGAAGAAACACAAAATGTAATACTTGTCATTCCACTGTAATGAGTATTGTAATACAGGACATTCTCCTGTTTCTGGCCAAAGATGTTCTCACAATATGGCTTGAGAACTCACTCCATCTAAGTGCCTGAGTGCTGGTATGGGCTCTTTGATACTGCTTGTCTTTACAGCTTAGGCACCAAAATGACTAAGGGTGACAAAGAGCCTTCTACTTAACAAGCATAAGTCTCCAAGTGGAAGTGGTCTTCCCTTTGGGCAAAATGGGAGAACATACCCTGTACTTCCCCAGATTGTTAGTTTGCAGGTTATCTTGACTTATCTCAGAAACGTATGCAATACAAGCGTTAGTTATTATATTGTCAAGGTGCATGTGTCAGCTGTTTTCACTTGTTAAGATTGTGTGGCAGAACTCTAGACCAGCACATTCCGGTTAAGCTGCTCCTTAAAGAAGTTTTTGCAGCTGTCTCTTCATCACTGAAGACCACCCACCACAGCGCCTGAACTTCATAAGTGACAAGCTTCCTCATCCACTACTCAAACATGCTAATTCAATGTTGCTGAAGTTTATTTCTTGGAATTCTTTTTTTTCTCATGGATATTAATTTTCCAGAAGAATCTTGAAACTACAGGCTCTGGTGTGTAAGGAACCATATCAAGTCTTTAACAAGGATGGGGTCTCCTTTATGACTAATTGACAGTATCTACTCAAAGTGGTTTTTGAACTTTCCTTGAACCAATCTGTTTATGTTCCTGTTTTCATGCACATTACAAACCATTTGTACTCTTGATATGAACAAGTTCTGTTTTTTTACCTGAAACAGTGGTTTGGCATTAGAAGGACCTAACAGCTGCTCATTTTCTTCTCCAAGGATGAAAGAGCTCATCTTTGCCAAACAAACCCTTCGCAAATGGATTGATAACTGCATTTTCTTTTACTCTCAGGAGGCAAGATGCTGACTGGAAAATAATGCTGTAAAATGCCACTCTAATATAAGTGCAGCTGCTTCCAATGTTCACTTCAAGAATGTCTCCACTGCAACCATCTGTACTGCAGCCACTTTTTCAAGCATTGTTGTCTCAACTATGACTTCAGGAGTCAGGCTTCCTCTGTTATGTCTGTGCTTCAGAGCTAGGCCTTCTGGGCCCTGGTCCTTGGGCTGTTCTATAGCTGCTTCCACGCAGGTGAATTTCCTGCATGAGGCTTAACTAATCAATAGGACCTACCAAGGTAGATCCCTAAACAAAATACAGAAATGCCTTCTTCCATAATATTTGATTTGTGAAGGAATCATCCTTGACAGGTCAGAGTTACATCCCCTAACCCTCCTTACATGACAGCTTCATGAAAGTTTCCTGTAAGTCAAGCAAATGTATATATTATTTGTGAATAGGATTCGTATTGGATTTCTAGTGCTTTGTCTTGATTTGTATGCCATGTTCTTGCTTGAGATTGATAAACTAGCAAATTCAGGAATTATGTGCACTTTATGTAGTGATTGTAATGTCAAAACATCTGCTGGCCTGAGTACATTTACCCTAAACATGAGAGATTTGAAAAAAAAAGTGCTAGATAAGGATTGTTAGGAGATTGAAGCCAATTAGTTGGCTCATCAAGGAATGCCCCTTCATAGATCCTCTGGTTCATAGGTTCATAGGTGTTTACTAGGTAATGACCACAAGGGCCTTTTTAAGCCTAGCCCTGCATCCTGAATCTCTGACACGTTCTGATAACCTTGACAGTGTAAGCTGGGCTTTGGGAGATGAACCATTTACAGGTTACCTGTGTCTATTAGAGATATAGGTGTCAAACCAGGGATGAATTTTTGGTTTCCCATCCAATTGTCCAAGTTGCACTTGAATTCCATTAGAGAGGAATTCTGCTTCACATGGATGGGAAGCCTGTTCCATAGACACAGTAGTCTCTGGGATACATACCTATCTCTCCATCATGACCTGTTTGTATCACAGGCAAGGTTTAAGCCTATAGAACAGGTAATTCTGGTGCTGTTTGTTTTGTGGATATGCAGGAGGTCCATCAGAGTGTGGTCT
The DNA here is from genome assembly GCF_019279795.1 of Protopterus annectens. Classification (NCBI taxonomy): domain Eukaryota; kingdom Metazoa; phylum Chordata; order Ceratodontiformes; family Protopteridae; genus Protopterus; species Protopterus annectens. The sequence continues at coordinate 355,407,464 of NC_056730.1, read as the reverse complement.
GACAAATTTTCCTGTATGCCAGGCATAGATCTCCCCTCAAAAGCCTGTAGGAGACAGAATACAGGGATAGGGCCTTAGGTCAGTCTGCATAGGACATTTTACTTGTGTCCTATATTCTTTTAGTGAGAAACCTCTCTGGACGTTCCAATTGTTGGATATGCCTGGTTTCGCAAGAACACATCTGTTATTTCTCATTGTGGTACTTATTTAATATATGAGTATGAAACTTTACGGTGGATTAAATGAGTTTTGTTTTATTAGAATCTGAATGAAGAATATATGTTTATAATATGTTCATTAAAGAGCTTTAACATTTAAAAACACTTTTAAAACAAACTGCACTTTTAAAGCACATTTCAGTAATTAATTTATCTTTTGTTCCACTTATTTAGGTACTGTCTTTTTACTGCATCTGTGTAACGCATATAATGTTGGTGTAAAAGAAGCTAGAGTATATTCCCATAGAACTGATTCACAGTTTGGATATACCGTTCAGCAGTTTAAAAACAAGGACGGCAAGTGGTAAGCATTCTGGTTTAATTTTTACATACAAAGCATTACTTTATGAAGCATAGATAGCCTGATGCACATGAAAGTCTTATAGTTGTAAAACTGTTTGCAGTTTGACTTGCAATTGACAATAATATGATACTTGTAAGAGCATTTTATTAATGAGTGTTATACTAAATTATATACATTCTGGCATTTCATTCCTCATGAAAACGTGAAAATGAAGCATTACTTGCCAACTGCTGTTCATACCTTTTCAGTTTTTAGTAATGAATGAGAATGGATATGAACCTCAGGATTTCCATTTAGGAAGACGTAGACAGCATTTGCTGCACCTTCATTTTCCTAAAATATTTTATCCTTCCATATGGCCCCATAGGAAATTTTTAGCACTGCAAGAAACTTTCCTAGCTATTTATTTCTTATTTTAATCATCTGTTTTATGCAAATGTTTCCTTAGCTGTTTATAAAGCTTTTTTACATACTGTATGTTTCCTCCCTGTTTGACATTGCCCAAAACTAATGAAGAACATTGTAGATGTTCTCAGACTGTCTTGTAATAGGTTAGATTATGTGATTTCCTTCCCATGCAGTTTTGTATATGCAGGTAGAATTTAAGGTCATCAACCACTATTAGCTCTAAAAATTTGCTATGAGAACCAACTTCAGTGGTTGTATTATCAAGAGAGAGGGCTTTAAATTTTGTTTTTTCTTGATATAGAGATTTGGGGAAAAATTGTAGTTTAGTTTGTTTAGGGATGAACATTAATTGTGAGTTACAAAGCCGTGTTTTGGTGGCTGCTAAAGCTTCCTGAGTATTTTTTGGAGGTGTGCCATGTTGTCAGATGTGCAAATGAGTGTGCAGTCATTTGTATACTGTATTAGGGAGGCCTGCTGTGTGGATGTGTGGAGGATGAGAATGTACAGCAGTGGTGACTGAGAGGTATGGAGAGATAGTAGAGTGCCATGTTAGTGACCAATATCTACTGGACAGGTAGCTTTTAAACCATAGCAAGATGGGCTGAGTGAGACCTAATAACATGTGTCTTAACCTGTCAGTGCAAAAAATCTGGACAAAGCAAAATTTAATGGGGGTACAAAGATGCAAAAATAGGGACATATTTTAAATATTATTCCTATAAACTTAGAAAGTTGCTAGAATAACAGCTTTTGCATTATTACATATTTTCTGTAGGATATGAAGAGTGAAACTCAAATGTCCGTCATTATTTAGTATTATTTAATTACTTCAATCCTCAATGATTTGACAGAAAACCACAAATTTTACGAGAATACACCCAAAATATGAAGCAAAAATCTGGTCAGTTGAGAGGTATGCTTAATGAGGACATTTAAAGTAGATATTTGTGTGATGATGTGAGGTATTGCCAGCTATGTCAGGAGAAGTTGGGCACAGTGGATGTGTAACATGCCAGCATAGCTAGCTGGAGTTTTGTAAATAATGATATCTCATTTGCATATATACCTGTTTTTACCAGGTGCCTCTGTTGAAATTGTATTTGTAAAGTTGCTTGTGTTAAAAAAAAATCTACCAACAGTTGGTCCTGCTGGACAAAAAAGAAATACACTTGTATTTCACACTGTATTGTAAGTGTTGAAATGAATATATTGTAAAAGAGAATACTGGAAAAGAAGAGGTTAATCTCAGTCCAGCTAATCTAAAAAATATTCTGAAACTAAATTCACCGGTTTAGGCTACAAAGACTGTATCTTACAGTTCTGATTGCAGCCAGAGACAAAATTTCCGTGAATACCAGGACTAGGAATCCTACAGTATTGTTCTTATGGTGAACTAATTGCTACCCTGGAAGGCTGGAAGTTTTTGAAATCATTTTATAGCTTTCAGATGTTATAACACATCTTATGTGTCTGTGATGACCCATAGGTACTAGATTCTGGTGTGGGAACCAGAATCAGATGACCAGATCTATATGATGTCATTTTGAAAGAAAAGGTTGTTTTTTAGACAGTTTTGACTTTTTGAAAAGAACAGCAAGTTGCACACAGCATAGAACTGTTTCAATAAAGTTAATTGTGCATTTTTGAGCCAGCTGTAATCTCAGGATAAAAAGCCTCCCTTTGCTGTGTAGTGTCCCTTCTTATTGTAAAAGCTTTCTGTAACAGCATGAGCCACCTTCCTCATGTCCACCTTTCTGTTCAAAATTGTCATTCACCATAAATTACTACCATTGTCTTCCAAACTAATAGTCAAAAACTATGCCTAACTCCTTAGAGTTGCCAATGAAAAAGTAATCTTACTTAAAAGACTCCCTTCAAATCTGCAACAAAAGAAAAAAATATTCTTCAACATTACAACAGCCTTCCTTTGGACATGAGAAATAATCAATCTCTTTTAACTATCAAACTAAATAAAGTAAGGGAGCACCTATTTGCTGAAAGTAAATGTACATGTTTCAGAGGTTCTGGTTAATGGTATTTCAAATCAAAATCATTGTGCAATATCTCTGTAAACTCACATATCTAAATATTTAAATGTCCTATATTGTCAAATTTGCATTTGTATAACTAGATTACTAAATGCTGTAATTGTATTATTTGTATGCTATCTGCTGTACTAGGACTTTGGCCAGGATTCAGTATGGGTTACTGCAACTAATAAACCCTTCCATGAGCAGCCAGCCCCTCATAGTAACCCTTTCCAAATCAGAGACAAGCCACTACAGTGTTTTGCAACAATGAGAAAAATCACTATGGTGCTGTAAGATAATGAAGTAATCCAGAGGAGTGGCTAATGATGATTAGCCATGTGCACTTCCCCAATACTGCCTGCAGTAATCCAGTTACACTGCCACGTGATTCAAATAATCAGTTGGCTGCATAAATTAGCACTGCTTGCCTTGCAAATCCCACAACCAAAATGCTGTAGGTCACTCATTTAAGCCCATGGGAGAGGCAGTGTTCCAGGTAAGTTTAATGAAGTTCGGCAGAGAGATGGAAGGTTATTTAGTGTCTACATGTACATAATAATGTGTGCATGTGTGTCTGTAGAGTCATGAATGGACTAAGATGATTGTGTGTGTGTGTGTAGTGTGTACATGTTTGCCTGTGTGCATGAATGTCTGAATGTGCATGTGAGATATGGGATGAGCCTGTGCCAGTAAAATGCATGGGTCACCAAACTTAATTACTGCCGGGTAGTGAATCTTTCACCAGCAGTAATAAGGAGCCCTTCCTAGACATCCAAAGTAGCTGATAATGGGGTCTTTATTATTGTGGCTATATATTTCTTAATTGTATATCCTGTGATAGCATAAACTGACCTAACAGTAACAGACACTTTATCCAACCGCACAGATCATTCTTCAGTATCCTGGCTTATGTGCATCCATATCTGTTTATGATATTTGCTGTTTTTACTCATGAATATACCTCATTGCTAGAAGGGCCTTTGAATCAGCCCATTTACTTGGTTAAGAAATATATTATAACCATGCACATATCAAACGTTTAAGTCCAGTGTATGATAGAAAGTGGCTTTAAAATTTTAAAGTGCTTGGAAAAAAAGTTGATATTAAAATTTAAAAAAGCTAAACCTAATTTATGTTGCTTAGCTTGCAGGTTGCTAATTTTACTTTTAGAGTTCAGTAAGCCCTGCTTTAATAAGAAACTGTCTTAAATGTTGAATATGCATGCAAAGCAGTAAATGGCAGTAATATTTCAATGTTATCAATTGCAAGCATGTATTTTGTTTTGAAAAATAGTAGAAAGGTGTGTGATGTACTGTTGTAGAGCCATATAGCATGGTATAAACCTTAAAAAGATGTTGCCAATGTCCTTCGTGTTAAATTTCTAGCTACAGTAATAGGATGAACAGATGTTCAACAGGAGCAGAAATGTTGTTTCACCCAGTGCCTGGAAACTTTGTGCAGCTACTGCTTAATCTATCATTGAAATCAGTACTGCAGAACATCTTTAATCTCATCCATGTGTTTGGGACTTCCTGTCCGTATGTTTGACTTCTGATGTTCCCAGTCACTGATAATATCTGTTATGGGCCACCTTTATTTCAGGGTGCATGAAAAGGAAGTAGAGTGCTATGGAAAGTTAAATGGTGTTACAGTTAAGCTCATTTAAATATGCAAAGTTATTGGTGGATTTTATTTATTTTGTTGCACAGATCCCCATTTGAAGAAAAGATTAACTTTTTACAGAGTTTGTCTTTGGCCAGCCACAGCTGTCTGTTTGCTTCATATATTTCGGAGACAGCTACAATTTCTGTGTTATTAAAGAATGCATATAAAACGTTTAGATTTGCAGTGGAGGTCCTGTCATATGTATTATCCATCTTTCCTCCTGGTTTGTTTGTGGGCTCATGGTTAACCTTGTTGTTTGGAAAGGCCTCACAATAAAACAAGTTCCATACATGAAAACAGTGGTTAGTCTCTCTTCAAGGCAAACAAAACCATAACTAGCAGGACCACACATCAAGCAGTCCTGTACAGTAAATTGCACTATGTAGCCAGATGTCCCAGCTTGGGACGGTGGATTGCAACACTTAGGACAGGCGGTTGTGTAACCAATACTAGAAAAAATCATGGCTGTTGAGATAATAGTGTCCCATACAAGAACTTGGAGTATTTTGAGAACTCCTCTTAGTCAATTTTATCTAGAAACGTGTTGATTCATGTTGCTCACCAGGTCAGGAAGAAACAGGCGAATGTTGTGGGTTCTTGTTCAAGCAGCTTTATTATATACAAACACATCATAAACAAAGCTAAATAACTTTAACTTATAAACAAACTAGCTATCATGCACAAGATGTTAACACTGGCTGCACCTTCAAAATGGCACTGAAGCTAACACAAACTTGGAATTTATATGCACACACAGACCTTGGAAATGCTTATTAAAGATAGAGCATACCTGTTATTCTATATCCTCCTGCTTTGAGAAATGAGTCAGGCATTTTCACTGGTATTAATAAATATGCAATTTGCAAACATACAAAACTAGGTACATATATATATATATATATATATATATATATATATATATATACTATGTCCAAGCTGCTGTGTATTTCACACTAGGCTTTGAAATGCAACCATATCGTGTGACATAAAATTTGGGATATGGTTTAGCAACTGGGATTGTCTCTGCTGACTGTTCAATCTTAGGAATCTTGGGACCATCTGCTAGAACAGTATCATGAGTCAGGGCATGTTCTGGAACAGGAATATCATCTGGATTGTTGTGAGAGTTAGAGTCTTTTTCACAGGTACGATGCTGCAATATCAGTTGCGCTACAGGAAGAAGATGTCTGCGATTTCTCCTGTACTCCACACCCTCGGATTTAACAAAATAGGATCTCAGCTCTGCACATATACTCGTTAATTGACCAATCCATTCAAAGTCTTTCGTTGTTTGTATTCTCATTGTCTCTCCTTTCAATGGACAAAGAAATCTGCTCAATTTGTCATAGCTGAAATTTTGAAAAGAATGCTCTGTAAATAACTGGGCTCCAATGGCTTTGTTGTTTTTAGCTTTAGGGCTGAATGAATTAGAACAGATAGGTAATGCTGTTCTGGTTTGCCTGAATGAAGTCTCTGAGCAGGTGAGCCAAGTATATCATCACGGGGTATGTTTCTGAGATTGAGTAAATTAAAAAAAAAAAAAAAACATTGGCATAATCATGCTTTGACTTCTCAAGTAATTGCTTTACACTGTGTACTGCACATTCCGCAAGTCCATTTCTTTGCGGATACTCTGGACTACTAGTAACATGTATGAAGTCCTACTCTCTTGCAAATTTCTGAAACAATTGACTGGAAAATTGGGTACCATTGTCAGAGATTCATTTCTGTGGACTGCCATGGACTGAGAAATGGCATTTCAATTTAGTAATGACTGTAGTAGAAGTTAAATTAGGTAGTAGATCAATCTCAAACCAATTTGAGTAAGAGTCTACCAGTACTAAGTAATGTTGATTGTTCCACTCGAATATGTCAGTACTACTATTGACCAACATAGTTCAGAGATTTGACTTAGCTGAAGTGGCTCGTTTTGCAAATGCGGTTTAGTACTATTACACAGTGAACAGGAAGAAAGTACTCTATCGATGTCTTTTGCTAGAGAAGTGCAAAACACAAGTCCTCTAGCCTTTTTCTTAGTAGATTCAGAACCTGGGTGACTACGATGCAAAATCTGGATATACTCTTGTTGTAAGGAAGCCGGAGCAACAACTTTAGGACCTTTGAAAACAATGCAATCTTCCATCAACAACTCATCTCTGTAAGGAAAGTAAGATTACACATCGGGTGGTACACTGGATTGTTCTGACGGCCATCCAACACTGATATAGTGTCTGAGCTTTTGCAAAACTGGATCAGTCATTATATGATCTTGTAGCTTGTCAAGTCTTTTGGTAGAAAAATTATGCGCTTCCATGACATCAAAGTCAAAATTCTCTATGTCAAGCTGTTCTGTTGTATTTCTGGGTGACCTGGATAAGGTATCAGCCAGATAAATAAGTTTGCCTTTCGGATAGACCATTTTGAAGTTGTACTTTTTAAATTTAAGCATCATTCTTTGTAGTCTTGCTGGAGCTGAATGTATAGGCTTCTTTAAAATAGTTACCAAAGGTTGATGATCAGTTTCAATTTAGATATCTCGACTATAGATGTAATCATGAAACTTGGAACATGCAAACACTATTGCCAAAAGTTCCACCTCAATTTGAGCATACTGCATCTCAGTCTGGGTAAGTGTTCTAGATGTATAGGCTACTGGCCTGCCTTCTTGAAGAATAACTGGACCTAAACCAAACTGAAGCATTGCAGGAAAGAGTTACTGGTTTGTTGACATCATAGTACCTTAATGTTAGTTGGGTACCAATTTTCTACTTAAGAACTTCAAATACTTTGTGGTGCTGTTCTACCCATGACCGTGTAACATTTTTCTGTGTGTGCTCTGATAAAGGCACTATCATTTCACCGTAGCCTGGTATAAACTTGCCTAAATAGTTAACCATACCAAGAAAACTCTGTAGAGCTTGCACATTAGCCAGTGCTGGCATTTCAAGAATGGCTGCTTGCTTGGATGAGTCTGGTCTCAAGCCAATACTTGTAAATAAATTACCTACATATGTAACTTCTGGTAGTTTGAATTTGCACTTCAGAGGATTGAGCTTTAAGTTCACTTGACGTGTTCTGTCTAGAACTCTCTTAAGGTGTCATGCTCTGACCAATAAATCATCTACTATTACGGCACAAGGATAACCCAAACAAATTTGCTCAATTGCACACTGAAAGACTTCACTTGCAGAATATATTCCAAATGGCATCCTGAGGAATCTACATCTTCCAAATGGTGTACTGAATGTAGTCAGCAGTGAATATTTGTGATCAAGCATCACTTGCCAAAATGAACTTTTTGCATCCAGGACAAAAAAAACAGTGGTGTTTGGTATCAGGGATGTGACTTCATTGACTGCATGAGTAGTATGATGTGGTCTCTGTAGTGCTTTGTTCAAATATCTTGGGTCAAAGCATATTCTGATTTCATCTGAGGCTTTTTTTTAGCAGCTACTATGGATGACACCATTTGCTAGGTTCTGTAACTGGACAAATTATACCTTTGCACCATTTTATCCAGCTGAGCTTTGACTTTATGCTGCATAGCTATCGGAAGTCTTCTTGCTGGTCTGACCACTAGACTTATCTCTGGGTTTAGTTTTATAGAATACACCACTGGAAGTTTGCCCAATTTGTCATCTAAAACATCAGCATACTCTGAAAAAACAGTGTTAGTGAAGCTGGAACTGGGACATGTGCTTATTTGGTAAACTTCTTTGGTAAAAGAAAGCAGATTCTTCTCAAACTGCCCCTGAGACCCATTAATGACTGCCCAGGTCTTCGACCTACATAGAATAATCGGCTATAACAGTTCTTGGCCACATAATATGAAAGCACTACTGAGCCTTCAGTTTGAATTGCTTCACCTCCACAAGCAACAAGTTTCACACAACTAGTCACATTTAGTTGTTCAGTAGCTCTGACCTTTGCAAAAGTATCTGCAGACATAACTTTACACTTTGAACCAGTGTCTACTTTGAGCTCAGTGGATTTGCCATTGATCCGAACAGTATAAAACACTTCATTTATTGCCAATAAATGTACTGCATCAATCTTCACCAATCACTGACATGCCATGTACATAGAAAGTGAAGTGTTGCAGGTTTACTTGATCAACTTGCTTTTCTGAGTTACCCTTCTTTGTAACTGTGTTAGGTCTACTTGATTTACAAAATCTTTGAAAATGGTAACATTTCTTACATTTGTGTCATTGCTGACCAAATGTTATGCACTTTTCTCTTCTGGACTCATGGGTAGCACCATAACTGAGACAGTTAACAATAAAACTTGATTTGGATTTTGCTTATTCACCCCTATACTGTACTCAGTAGCATCTGTTCTGCAATGGCTAACCTTGGTTCTGCACTGAGCATGCTCCTTTCACTGAACTTTTCTTAGAATTTACTAGAAGACTACTGGTTTTACCTGTAAGTCGCACAGGGGCTGCTGCTGCCATGTGCCTAGGCCTGCTTTTGCCTGCCACATGCTGCTCTGGATATTGTTGAAAACATGCTCTTATCACTAGCAAGCATACTTGTGTGCCTTTCTGTAACTTCATGGATCTGATAAATCTCAATGGCTTTGCTCAGCATTAAATCACTGTCATGAAGCAAAATCTTTCTCACAGCAGCATTATTAATACCACACACATCTGTCCTTTATTAACTTATCTTTTAAATCACCAAACTTATATGTTTTAGCTATGTTTCTTAGGTCAGTAATGAAAGCTGCAAAAGTTTCCCCTTGCTTCTGTTCTCTCATGTAAAACAAATGCCCCTCTAATGTAACATTAGTCTGGGGGTTACACATTTCTCTGAATTTGCACTTCAAACACTCAGGGTCTTCCCTTGATTCAGCCTGCACAACAATACAATAATGAGTTTCTCCTTCACCTTCATACTTGGCATAGGCAAATGAACACTCCCTTTCTGTGGCCTTTGACCCTGCTAGGTTTAGCAAAATGAATGCCCTGGTGCATGTATCTTTATCAGAATAAGCTATTTGTGTAAATATTTCATAACTTCATAACTTTGCTCAAATATTCTCCAGTTCTCTGCAATATTCTGATCAAATGCAAGTGGTTGTGGCTTGCAAAATCCATCTACCATATTAACATGTCTTAGAGAAGACTTTTGGAAATATGCACAAACACACACACTTATACATACATGTGCTAGAAATTTATGTCAGTACTTGCAATAGCACAATAAGCATCTGTATAACAAAATAAGTCTCCTGGGCACTGTAGTACTCTGAAATCACTTTACTGTAAAAGTCACTTTTCTTGAAATGATTTTATTGTATGAGCCATTTATCTTGAAATTATTTGACTGTAAAAGTCATTTATCATCATTTTAAGAAACCTTTCGAATAGTTGCACAATGCGAATAAACTGGGCAATAGAAGCTGAGGGTAAGAAACATTTTGAAGCAATTGTACTTTATGAATAAACTATTTTGAAGTAATTGCAATTTGCAAATAAACTGTTTTGAAGTACTTATACTTTGCAAATGAACTGGGCAGAAGAAGCTCAGAGTGAGGCATACTTCAAAATAACTGCACTTTGCAAATAACAGTACACAGCACATTGAAATTTACCAAAATGGCTGCACTTTGCCAAATACTCTGTACAGTGCAAGAAACACTCTGTAATGGCGACACTCTGGGAATAGACACACCCATGCACAAGAAACTTCAAAATGGCTGTATTTGACTGCACTTCACGAAATAATTGCACTTTGCACAAAACAAACTCTTCAGAATAAATGCACTGTAACAAACACACACTGTATGCACTTTTACACACTTTGAGATACTTCAGATAACTCTAGTTATGCTATTCAAGGCTTTAATCAATGCAAAGTACTAATTTATGCCAAAACATAGTAATTTGCCTTGCTTTATTTATGCTCAATGTGCCCTTTTCTGCCCCTTCTGTTATATTTGTTTTGCTCATTGAATCGCTTAATGTGCCCTTTTGTTATATTCACTTTGCTCATTTAATCTTGTTTCATGCCCATTATACTTTCTTGTGCCCATTTTAACTGTTAACATGCATGTTTTACTTTAAACATGTTTGTTTTACAATTCTGAGGTAGTTCTGAACCCCTTATGTACTTTTATGATAATTGTTTTATCAAATAAACTCTTTTCAAACATTTTGTTTGATTAATGAGCTTTTTCTGAGTTCTCTTTTGCTTAATAAACATTTCTGTGCTATTTGTTTGCTTAGTAATATATTTTGTGCCCTTGTAATACTCCCGTCTTATCACTTGTAATAAATAAATATTTCATGTGTATTTACTTTAGCTTGCTTCTGGCCCTTTTTTGCTCTCAGTTCACTTAGTTTGTCTTTATTGTTACCTTTACACATCATGGCTCTGAAGAGTAGTCTTTACCAACCCAGTTCTGACACCATGTCACTTGCCAGGTCAGGAAGACACAGGTGAATGTTTTGGGTTCTTGTTCAATCGGCTTTATTATATACAAATGCATCATAAATGAAGCTAAACAACTTTAACTTATAACCAAACTAGCTGTCATGCACATAGATGTTAACACTCTGGCTGCACCTTCAAAATTACACTGAAACTAACACATGCTTGGTATTTATATGCACATACAGACCTCGGAAATGCTTCTTAAAGGTACAGCATACCTGTTATTCTACAATTCACTTTCTGAAATTTTCAGGCATTTTCTTAACATTACAGAAAGGTTGTCAGTGTTTGTTTCAGGGGAGAGGTGCATGGATATGTGCCCACTAATTTAAGAGTGTGTACCTGCCTGTCTCACACAAATGCACAGAAATACATGCACAATGTAGTAAGCCAAATACACCCCACTCTTTTGTATATTTCTACATCTGCTGCTGAATACGTTAATAACTCATGCTGTCTGTTAATATATCAGGTTATCTGTGCCCCAAAATAAACTGCTTTAATTGTGATGATTTTACAAAAGATTGTGTTCATATTTCTTTAAGTGTATGCCTTGGTTTTCTTAGAAAATTGCACCATTGTATCTCTCCAGATGGCACAGAAATAGGGAGTTCATCTATGTCACTGGTTACCTGAGTTTGAGAGTGGACTCTTGCCACTAATAGAGCTTGTTGGTAGGAGTACTATGACGTGGCCCTTGACCAGGTCTACTATCCCATGGAGAGGTTTGAGGGAACCCAATAACTGTGAGACTTCTGGTGGAGAAAGGGAGCCTCAGAGGTCATCCCACCAAGGGTAATGGGTAGCAACAGTGTTCTGATGTAATTGTAGTAGTTGCTTCCACAAGCTTGGATTTTGACAAAGCTTCCCATTCATGATGGCTCCCAATTCTGGGACTGCAACTTCCCTACATTAGATCCTTGTTCCCTGTGGCTAAAACAAGGAGTACTGTAAGCTCTGATCCACAAGAAGAAATTGAAAGATCTGTGACTGGGTGAGAAAGGAAACTGGGGGGAGAAGACTGTGTCTATGCCTGAATGGGGAATGGAAAAATTGATACCAGTTTGGAAGTTATAATTCTCAGCTGAGTGCACTTAATAATTTTGAGTTTCTCTTCATAGTTTAGTTGCATAAGAATTAGGCGGGTTAAAGATATGTAGAGGGTACAACAACACTGTATCTCTTGAAGACATTTTCACATCTTTTCCAGAAACTTCTGTCTGGGGAAATAAACATAAAATTATTTAATTCCTGATTACAAGAATAAACTAAAGAATGAAAAGGGAGCCACTTTTCAACAGTTAAAACTTACTCCTCCTGAAAACAATTATAATTCTGATGTAGCACATATTGCCAGTTTGTGGCTAACCACTAACTCTGAAGTGCAGCATGGTGGCTAAGTGATAAAGCTTTCTGCCAACTGGGGTTTCAGGCCTGACCTGTGAATACTGTATGCCTACAGTTTTCCATGTCCTTTCTGTATCTGTGAAAGTTTTCTTCAGGTACTCTTGCTTCATTCAGAAAAAAGCAGCTCTGAGCTGTCTCAATACTTTCATTTAGCACCTGTCCCTTGGATGAATGCTGAAAAAGACTCAGGAAGGTCAAATTAATGGAGGTGTTTAACAGATAAATATATAAAAAATTAAACCATACAAAGAACTACTGAGGAACAAAACTCATGCAGATGTTATCTAAATTTGATAGCTCCTTTTCCCAAATGTACTCACTCAGGTATCTTGGGATATGCCACTGTGGAAAGATACCAGCAACTTTTCTGTTGTAACTAGACTGTGTTAAACACAATTCTCAGCCTACAACTCAGTCACTTTGCCCATAATATCAAGTTTTAGGTGCCTGGTTGTTGTCTGGAAGTTGAATTGAGCACTTTGACTTCTCCTTTTTGAATCCTTTTTGGGAGGTGTGTGTTGTTTTGGATATGCATTCACTAGTTGTAGGGCACCATATTTTGATTGTTTCCTAGTTGAGAGGACAAGTATGTCACAGCACCATCTTATAACCGACTCTTGAATTAATTTCATACTTAGTGTGTCCAAATCTGTATTCAGTTTACACTTCTATCTGTAAAGATCTCTGCTAAGGCCAAGCTGTAGCTATGTATCTCATGGAAAGTTTTTACTGAAGGGTGATATACCACTCAATTGTGTCTGGTTTTGCAGAATGTCCCTGATTTCCCCCTCATATTTTTGCTGTATATCTCATAAAATGTTTGTTTTTTTCTGTAAATCCCTGAGGATTATAGTCAATAATGCCAGAAATTAGTGTTTCGTATTTCTTATTGTTCACAAAATGCACTTTGATTCAAAACCATGTTGCAAAATTGTATTGGCCACATTCAGAAGCACCTTTGCTGTAAAATTGATTTAATTGCCCATTACACATTTTGCGTAGCCGTAACCAGTACTTTTATAAATAAATAAGTAAAGATTACACTGTACTGTTCATTTTTTTAGTTTCATTGTTGTCACGGTAGGTACTGGGTATTGATTTATATACAACTGCAAATCATATCAGTTAAGCAAAAAGCGACTTCTTTAGAGGATTAGTGTCTTACTTGGCATAATGGTTAAGTTGTTTACTTTACATGTACAAGGTTTGATTCTCAATTGGGGTAACTGGACAGGCTTAAAATGGCCCACAAGGGCAGTTAGCCTAGTACTAGTCTGCAAACCTACTTGCATTGTGATTTCACTACTACATCATTTCTTGTTAACTTTCAGTGTGAGGTGTTCCACATGCAAGAGCTATTTGACAACTTACCTTTCTAGGAAGTTAGAAACTATTACTGATGCACTTAGCATGGAAATATAGTAACCTATACTGTAATTTTAGTAGTGAGGCATTGTGGGTTCAGTCTTTCATGATGTCATAGCAGGGATTCTTAGCTCTGAGAAAAAAAAAATGTAGGGGTCAGTCCTTATCAACAAAATAAAATGCAAAAGCAGCACACTTTTTGCATCAAAATTTTACAGTCTAGCTTTGCATATGGAAGAAGGTTATATACAGCTCCAAAGGTTTGTTACTTTTGCTTAGTAAATTGCCCTGATTATGGGCCTTTGCCACCCCTATTATTCCTGGATTAGTATCTGATTCATCAGCAATGAATTTTGGGAGCTATGCAGGTGGCCATGGGCTGTTTTAAGAAGGTGCAGCTAAGGGGGTAATGTGAAAATTTACTGATGGTCATTATAGGACTTTATATACTCAGAATGTGTGGAGGGGAGGTTTAGCTAAAGTTCTTGTCTGTAATTGGGGGGACATCAGCATCAGTTTATGAAATGTTTAACTTAAAGTTTTGAGGAAATGTGCAGTAGACTGCTTTCTGCATCAGCAGGTATAATATGTAATGGTCTTTTCAAGATCTCTAGTTGTAGGAACAAAGAAATGAATAGGCAGCATGAAGGCAAGACATGGATGACTATAAGTTAATTAGGTTCTGTAGATATCAAGGCAAAGTGAAGGGTTTTGTCTTATTCTATTGTTCATAACCCTGCTCTGTTTCCGCAGTCTCTAAGGTAATTATTATTACATATCATACTGCATATAAAGCATAAGCATGATTAATAAGAATATTGTTTGTAACAACCAAGCTACATGAAAATAAAGTAACTTGCACTACAGAAGATTTCTTAACAGTAAACATTCATACCCATTAGTGTTACTCACTCTGCGGAGTTGTTTGCAGTTCTAAGATGTATATTTAGAGTGAGCCTTTTTGGCATGTATACACCTGAAAATGTCTGGTTTCTTTTATGTTAATTATTATCTGCTTTAGAGTCTGAATAGTCATTTAGAGCGATTGTCATGTTTTTATGCTATTGAGTTGCCAATCAGTGTTTTAGTCTGTATGTGTGAAAGACCATCAAGTGATATTTGTGCATTCATGTTTGCATCAGTAATGATGTCAGTTTTCTACATTTGTTCCATCTTTAAGACACATTATTTATTTTCTTTGTTCTTCCCAGCAGTGCTACCAGAAAGCATGTGTGGACAAGTAGATGCAAACAGACCATGCAGCTGTGTCTGCTTGGAACTTGCTTGACATGTTGGGCCAAGAATTTTCTTTTATGTTATTACAGAATGCACACTGTGAAAAGAAACAAGAAACACATTCTTAATTGCACTTTGTCTGTAAATTAAAGTAAAAGGATGTGAACGGATCATGTTAATGTAATAATTCAGACTATGCTTTGTCCTTTCTTCAAAAGGACATAGCAACTCATGTCGTATTCATTTTGTTTTATGCTGGTCTCTGTTGAGTACCAAGGGCACTTAATAAACAATATACTTAAACCAAACTTTTGTTTCTAGCCATCCCTTGTTTTCCACCCCATCGCCATACACTACTGTATGGTGTTTTGAAATGCTGTAATGTTTTCATCTTTCTGTTATTTTATGTGTAACATTTATGCTGCTTGTTTCAATGTCACTTAGAAGCTACAGTGGCAGATAGCAGTCATTGTTCCATGTTGTCTTGAATATCTTTTTTATCTTGTGACCCTGAAAATAGCAATAATTTTAAAGAGCTTTTGAGTTTGTCAACATTTCACTGAAATGGGAAAAGATAGAGGGTTATACTGGAACAAAAGAAAGCAAAAAAAAAAAAGGAAATCATAACAAGGACTAGCAGGGTTTGTTAACTGAAACAGCTAGATATGTAGTTGCATTTAATTATCTGACAACGGCTTACAGTTACACAATATGGTTTGAAAAGCTGCCAGTGATCTAATCATTCCTGTGATAAAACTTAGGAGTAAAGAGATCAGCCTCAACCAAAGATATTTAGTTGAACAAAGACATGAAATGAC
>NC_056730.1:355374073-355386573 GCF_019279795.1 Protopterus annectens | reverse complement strand
TATTTATTTTTGAGTGTAGACATTTAATTAATGATTGTCATGACAGTTAATGAACAGCAACGCTAAGATGACATACAATGTCAGTTGCGCAAAGACCTACATATGACTCTTAAAGCAATCTTTAAATCACATGTTAGTTTGAGATACTTTAGGTCCTGTTTAAACATCATTTCATAAGTGTAACAATCTCATTCTTGGATTACAGAGAAAAAAGATTTATAAAATACAAAATACTGTTCTTTGAGATCTAAAGTGCTTATTTGTAGGTTGTTCAGAGCTTTATAGTGTTGTTATGTTTTAATTTTTTCTTACTGTCTTCTCTACTGTCTATGTGCTCCCTTATGTCCGTGTGCACCTCTTTCAAAGGTTGTTATATTTTACTGCTGTTTTCAGTTGCATTTATTTAGTTAGTTATATAGTAGGTTATCTTAGGACTGTGTGAATAAAGTAATTTTCTAGAATCCAGTGTCATATCCTCTTGTTGTTTATAGCTGCTTTTAGTAGTGTTGCTAAATGATTTAAACTTTATTTTGATTAAGTCTATAGAGTGGTTTCAGCTCTCTTGGTCATTGTTTTTAAAATTTTCCTAGATTAGAATTATATTGCTTTATTGATGCAGCACTGAGTGTGTGGCAATTTTCCTTTACAGATAGTCATAAATGTAGAATAATTAATTCTGTACAACTTTAATAATTTGCTTAGATATGATTTTTTTTAATGAAAACACTTTGTCTTTTATGTACTCCACAGTAAAACGGATTCTCAAAATGCAAATCCATAAATTGTTGCAAATTGGAAAACCTTACTCCATTTATACTGGTGAGGAAAAAGACAATAGCAGTAATCATCAGAATCATATAATCATTTAGCTATGATTGCCTACTTATTTGAAGTTAGTGATAATTGGAAATATGAAATCATACATCATAAAAGAGGGGAGTAATGTTTGGATTTAACAGATGGAAGCTGGTGTTAAAATTCAAAAAAATCATTACTTCAGGAAAGCAATATATATATCGGATGCTTATGTAAACATAATTCATTTACAAATAGTCTCAAATAAATGTCCTGAATATACCTCATGTATTAGGACATGGAAGAAAAGGGGAAAATTCAAATAGAACCATTTAAAAAAGATATAAAGAAACTTGTGTAAAGGAATACAGTTTAACTACTAAGCAAAATGACATTGAGGCACAGGCAAGTAAGTAGTGTAAAACAAAATACTTAAGTTGAAATACATTTAAGCAGTAATAACAAGTTAATAAAAAACATATATTTTTGATTTAAAACATGAGAACCAATCTCAATTAAACAAATAAAATAGATTAGGAAAATGACAGTAAGAAATTATAATAATCTCTTAAATAAGGCAAAAATAGGGAATGTTGTGCCCAAAGTTAACATTTTTACAAATCATTTTTTATATAAACTGACCATGGACATATGTGACAAAGACACTATTACACTTTTAGAGAAATGTGAATGGTAATGACAACAAGCATTGGATGCCTGAACACCCACCTGCAATAATGATTCAGTTCCTATAAGACCAGTTTTAAAGATAAAACATTTAAAAAAATAGTTGTGTATTATATGGTTTTAATACCTAAATTTTAATTGTACAAAGGCAATACCTTTGAATTTATTTAAATATGTGTTGCTCTGACTGGATGCAAGTTGTCTTGTCATTTCATAAGAATGTTTAAATATTTGTGCAACTAAATGAAAACATTGTTCTGAATAAATCCCTTTGTGTTTTGATTATGTAGAACACAATTTCTGTGATATTTCCCCTAAGAAGAGATGCTCCATATTTAGTTGGGTGAAGATCACTGGAAACTTCTTTACTACATGTGTATGGAACTAGTCCTGAGGAGGCACAGTAGGCTTTTTGACTGCTCCAGAGCAAACTATAATATTGTAAAAATAGGACACCTTTGTATTTTGTATACTATTAATAGGCATTTGAGTGGAACTTCGAGATGTTATTCGTGTTTCAATGTTGCAGTCATCACATTTGGGTTATCTGCCTGCAGGTAGCCCTCAGCTGGCCTGAATACCAGAGTCTTCGGATTTCTGTGTCGGATGCTGTCGCTTCTTCCATGATGTCAGGTCATCAGGGGTATAAAACATGCAGCTGATGCCATTACATCAGTCTTTCTTGCCGTGCGGTGCCCGAAGCAAAAGCAGTTCGCAAGTGCCGGTCGGCCGACTCCTGAAATTTTCGTTTTCGAGTTTCAGACCTGAAGTCTTCAAAAAGATAAGTACCCCATTGGGGACCTTTTTTCTTGTTCTACCGATATCAGAAAAAAATCAACATTTGTCTTGCCTGTGGAAAGCAAATACCTCATAGAGATTTTCATTCTTACTGCATCACCTGTTTAGGCCCAGACCACAATGTCCCTCACTGTCGGTTTTGTGCCTTGTTCAATGCCCGTACTCTCGTCATCAGGCAATTTTTGTAGCTAAATACTTTTGTTCTTGATCTCTGTACTTTGAAATGGCTTCCTTAAGCCTTCTGATTACTGATCTTCCAAAAAAAAGTAAGAATAAAGACAGACCACATAGGTCCAAAACTGCCGACGACGCTTCCATTATGCTAGTCGCCAGTCCGCTGGTACTCAGTGAGGCGCTTTTGCAGCCCCTGATACCGCTACTATGGATTTGCAGGCCTCTACTGAGCCCCATTCGGAGACCAGTATGCCACGAGATGCTTCTTCGACTATGGAACCTGCGGATGTCTCTACCTTGGATGGGTCCAGAGCCGCTGTGCAGGCACCGGCTTCTGAGGGTGTATTCAGGGCTACTGATTTTCATATCAAACCAACGACTTCATTTCAAACTAAAAATATGGAATTTCTCAGGCCTAAAGCTCACACTATGCCTAGAAAACTGACGACCAAACCACATTTTCAGGCCCATATGCCTAAAAGCAAATGATTAGAATGGCTGAAGACCTTATTACCTTGATTAGGAGAAGCCAGCCTTCCCCCTCTAAGAGACCTAGAACTGATTTTCTTTCTGATTCTTCTGACTAGGAATCTGATATTTCTGCTCCTTCTGATTACCAGGATTTGCCCTTATCTACTTATGAGGATTCTGATGCAGAAGATTCCATTCCCTCTGCTTCCCCTCCAGAAGACTTTTCTTTTGGTGAAAACTTGCATATCCTTAGGGAGCATTTCTGCTGGGAAAGCCAGGACTACTCTGAGTCCAAAAAGAGACTTAGGGAATTCTTACTCCTGCCTCAACTCAGGCCTTTAGCTATCCTTCCTGTTTTGGAGATTGTAGATGATGTTTTCATAGAATCTAGCCTTACCCCAGACACTTTGCCTCCAGCTCCCAGGAAACCTAACAGTTACTACAGAGTACCTGACTCTTACAAATTCCTCTTCAAGAATCCTACTTCAGATCCAGAGACCATTTCCCAAGGGCCAAAAGGCATTAAGGCTACTACAGCCAAAAATCCTACACCTTCTCAGTCCAACCTAGGAGCAGCAGACCACCAAGACTTCAGTCTCAGGCTATGCACAGATCTAAGCAGTGGGGGGCTTCCACTTCCAAAGCAGGGAGTAGTAAGCCACCCCCTATGGAAAAACTCCACAATGACTTATTCTTAACTCTTCCAAGCCCTGCTTTACTTCTTGCTCCCTTAAGAGGAAAGCTCGTCCTGCATGCAAAAAAATGGGAACTCATTACCCAGGACAAATAGGTTTTAAACATAGTTTCCCTGGGATACAGATTTCACTTCCACTCACTCCCAGCCCCAAGTGGACTGCCAGACCTCCCCCAGATCAGTGGCTGGAAGCCCAAAAATAAGTTCTCTCTCTCCTCAGTATCAGGGCTATTCAGCCTATCCCATCAGAACAAAGGGGACAAGGTTTTCATTCAAGACTGTTTTTGGTTCCCAGAAAAGAAAATTCCTGGCATCCTATCCTAGACTTATCTATCCTCAACACCTTTCTGCTGATTCCCAAATACAAAATGCTAACTCTTCAACAGCTTCTTCCTATGCCAGCCAAGGATGCCTGGCTGGCAGCCCTAGACTTAAAAGAAGCCTACCTGCACATCTCAGTATGGGAATCCTGCAGACAATACCTGTGTTTCAGGGTGGGCTCCATGCACTATCAGTTCTCTGCACTTCCCTTTGGCTTATCTACTCCACCCAGGGTATTCATAAATTGCCTAGCTCCAGCCATTGCATTTTGCAGACAGAGAAATATTCAGATTTACCCTTACTTGGACAATTGCCTGATTCAGGCCAGAAGTCAGGAATGGCTATTACAGCACCTGGCATTTGTAAAGAGATTTCTAACCTCTCTGGGGTACATCATCAATGAGAAGAAATCACACCTAGCACGCTGCCAACAGATTGTATTCCTGGGGACAAGCTTGAACACAGTTTCCCCAGATGGCATTCCTCACTCCAGTGAAACAAGTTTATTTGACAACCTACTTCAACCTACTGGCCACAAAAACCCAACTACCTGCAAGGAAAATCCTGCATATCCTGGGGCTCATGGCCTCTTCCATTCTGTTAATTCCATATGCAAGACTGCATATGAGGAAACTTCAATGGTATCTAAAAAGTCTATGGTGTCAACATTCTCAGGACCTGGAAATAATGATTCCTATCATTCCCTGCCTAAGGGCAGAGTTCCTTTGGTGGGCAGAGGCCTGCTACCACAACAAGGGACTCCATTTCACTCTACCCCCTGCTGCCCAAACCCTAACAACAGATGCACCACATGGCAGGGCAGTGCATTCAAGGCAAATGGAACCCAAAACAGCTGCACCTGCATATCAACAGACAACACCACAGTTATATGGTACATAAACAAGCAGGGGGGACCCCATTCCTACCCACTCTACAGACTAGCCATGGCTCTGTGGAGCACAGCCTTGACCTAACAAGTGAACCTACAAGCTCAATTCCTGCTAGGCAAAGTAAATTCACTGACAGATGACTTAAGCAGAAATCTCATGGACCCACATGAATGGAAACTGGAACCCAAAATATTCAAGTTCTTGAAGAACAAATGGGGGACACCAGAAGTAGACCTGTTTGCCTCCCCTCAGAACTACCAACTGAACAAGTTCTGCACCAGTACTCCACACAGTCAAGCTTGGAAAGTGGATGCCCTGTCCTTTACCTGGGAAAGCCTCTCAGTTTATGCCTTTTCCCCTCTGCCTCTCCTCTCCAAGGTTCTGCTAAAGATCAAACAGGACAAGCCAAAGACAATACTGATTGCACCAGACTGGCCACTCTGGCACTGGTACCCCCTTTTGCACAGTCTGACAGAGCTACAGCCATGGCACCTGCCTCAGACCCCTTCCCTGCTGTCCCAGAAGGTGGGCCAGATTATGCACCCTCAGCTTCAAACCCTGAACCTTGCAACGTGGCTAATTCTCTGAACTCACCTCTAGCAACCCTCAGTAAGCAGGTGCTGGATGTCATTATTGAGGCAAGGAGGCCTAGTACTACAAAATCCTATTCAGAAAAGTGGAAAATATACTGTTCTTGGAGCCAGGCTTGGAGGATGGGCACAACGGTGCCCAGCTTACCTTATATTCTAGACTATTTAACAGAAATGCTCCACAAGGGCCTATTGTTCTCTTCAGTTAAGAGTCATGCCTCTGCCATATCAGCACATTATAATACTGAGCCACCCCTCTTCTCTCATCCCCTACTAAACCAATTCCTTAGAGGGGCCAAAAATTGAAGAACCCCCCAGGAGAGCTCCCACTCCAGCCTGGGACCTTAACTTTGTATTGGAAAAACTCACCCCCCTCCCTTTGAACCTGCTGTTACAGCAGAGTTAAAATTCCTTTCTTGGAAAACAGCTTTACTTCTAGCCATCACTTCAGCAAGAAGAGTGTCTGAACTGCAGGCCCTCATGGCAGTGGAACCCTTCATTACCTTCCATGTGGACAGGGTTTCTCTTAGGACTAATCCATCCTTTATGCCCAAGGTGGGGTCTAGTGTGGCTCTAAATCAGTCCCTTCATTTGCCAACCTTTTTCCCTAATCCTCAGAATAAAGGGGAAAGGATACTGCATTCTCTGGACATACACAGACAGCTTAGATTCTATTTGGACAGGACTAAGCCTCTTAGAAAATCTGACCAGCTGCTAGTTAGCTGCAGGGGCAGAGGGGAAGGCCATTTCAAAGCAAACCATTTCCAAATGGATAGCACATTGCATCCATTTCTGCTACAAGCACCATGGAAAACCTACCCCACAGGAGATTAGAACCCATTCCACTGGGGCTGCATCTACCTCTACAGCATTTCTCAGAGGAGTCCCTACCAGGGACATCCTGGAAGCTGCAACCTGGAACTCTGTACATATTTTTACCAAGCATTACCACCTGCCTATCTTTTCTAAATCCAGAGCTGGATTTGCCACAGCAGACTTACAGGCCTGATTGCTAGCCCTAATGCTCTTTAACTACCTCCACCTTTCCTTAGCTTTGGGAATCAACCCAAATGTGATGACTGCAACAGTGAAACGCGAAGAACATAGTACAGTTCATAGGTTCATAGGTTCATAGGTTCATACTAGGCTATCTGCCCGAGGGCATTTACAAGCCTAGCCCATCGTTTTGTGGCTTACGCCACCCCTTTAGTATGTGGAACTATACCCATTATTTTGCTGTGCCTCTGTCGAGCAGTGACACTGAGGTAATCCCTGGGGTATATCTGCGATCTCCCATCCATTGGTCAAGATTTCTCTTGAACAAGGCCAGCGAGGTGCTCTGCCTCACATGTACCGGGATTTTGTTCCACAGCATAGGGAGTCTTTGGGTGATGAATCTATCCCTCCAGCACGTCCTATTAATAGCCGTGTCAAGGTTTAAGTCTCCCGCCTTGTGGCTCTGATGGATCTAGATTTTTGAGGTGAAGCATATTCATCAAATCTGGGTTTGACATGGCCTTGTATGTTAGGCAAAGGTCACCTCTGAGCAAGCGGTGGCGACTGAATAGAGCTGGAGTTCTTTCAGTCGGGCAGCATAGGACAGATTTTTGAGACCCTTTATCCTTTTGGTGAGGAACTTTTGTGGCCTCTCCAGCTGCTGCAAGTGTCGGGTCAGATACATTCCGAATGGGGCATTGTACTCAATCATTGGTCTGATGAGTGATGAGTAAAGGGAGACTATGACCTCCCTTGATCTAGATGAGAATCCCTTCATGATAAGGTGGGCAATGTAGAAGGTCTTCCTAACTACTTTAGCTACATGGGTGTCGAATGACAGACTACTATCAACCTGGGTCCCCAGGTTCCTGATAACTTCTTCTGTGCTCAGTGGATTGCCACCTATTTGGTAGCTAGGGGTAACCTTGTTTTTCCCGAAGGGTATGACTATGCATTTTTGGCATTTAACTTTAGGCCATGGCTCTGGCACCAGTTATCCGCTTCTGTGAGACCCTTCTGAAGGATATCTGTGTCAGATGTGTTTTCTACTATGGCGCCCAGTTTGCAGTCATCTGCAAACTTTGTCAGCCATAACCCTCCTGTGTTTGCTTGTACTTCGGAAAAGTAGATGCCAAACAAGAGTGGGCCCAGGACTGAGCCCTGTGGGACACCACTTGTGACAGGCTTTGAGTCTGACATGGCGCCAGCAACTCTGACCCTGTGGGTTCTGTCACTCAGCCAGTTTGCAACCCATCTTGTGATGTATAGGTTGACATTTAAGCTGATGAGTTTTTCAATGATACCCGAGTGGGGTATTGTATCGAAGGCCTTAGCCAGATCGAGGTAGGCTGTACAGACTTCCTTTCCCTCGTCAATGGCTTTGGTGACTGTTTCGAAAAAGTCAACCAAGTTTAAAAGGCATGATCTGCCTTTGACAAAGCCAAACTGGGTTGGATCCAAAGTCTGCAAATTCCCTATGTCTTTATTTATGAGGTCCATTATGATCCTCTCCATGGCTTTGCAGATAAGGCTTGTCAAGCTAATGGGCCGGTAATTTCCAGGGTCGGTGGAGGCACCGCCTTTGTGAAGTGGTACCACAGTTGCAGTGCGCCACTCCCTGGGTACGTATCCAGAGGTAAGACTATGATTAAACAGCTGTCCTAGCTGTGGGTTTAATTCCTCATTGAGTTCATGGAGCACACAGCCGGGGACACCATCAGGTCCCATGGATGCTGTGTTTTTTGCTTTGGAGAGAGCAGTTCTCACTTGGCGCTGGAGATGTTTGGGGGCTGCAATCGTTTGGTATAGATATCTCTCCTTTTGGGAGTTTGCACTGAACCTGTCAGCCAGTATGTTGGCAATGTCTGTAGGATCAGTAATCTTCACATCATTTTGAACTAGCTCTGAGCATATCTGGGAGTTTCCTCCCAGGTTTCTAACATAGCTAAAGAAGGCCTTATGATTGTCTTTAGAGTCTTTAGCTATTTTTCTCTCGAAATTTGCTTTGGATGATTTTATGAGAGCTCTTAGTTTTTTACTTATAGTGATCAAGGGTGTCTTACCTTTTAAGGATTTTGCTCTATCTTGTAGTAGCTTCCTCCTTTTGTTGTAGAGTTTGTTTATGGCTGGGGTCCACCAGACTGGACGCTTGCCTTTGGTACAAAGAGTCTTTGTTTTGCTTGGGATTGCCTTATCCATGCAGTCCTGCAGGTGCTGGTAGAAGGCATTTGTAAGTGATTCAGCGGCTTGAGTACTGTTTTCCGCCGGCTCGGGGCCTTAAAGGAGACCACACTAGTCTTTAGAAGTGTGAAGTCGGCTTTGAGAAGTTCTTTACTGTGGTCTTTTTATTTCAGGTGGGGTGGGATGAGGACCTCCAGCGAGATTAGTTTGTGGTCTGATCTCACCAGTGAGGGTACACCTCCGGTGTTGAACATTGTGCTCCCATGTTCGTGATGATGAGATCAAGTATGTTATCTCCTCTTGTGGGATGGTGACTAGTTGTTCCATGGCATTTGAGTTTATGAATTCCAGGAACTTTTGGGCTAGGGTGTTTGGGCTTGAGTAGTGATCCCAGTCTATATTAGGGTAATTGAAGTCACCTAGTATGATGGTGTTTGGTGATACATTTATCCTCTAGTGTTTTCAGGAAGGCCATGTGAGGTTCCTGAGTTTGTGAGGGTGGCCTGCAACATGCTACAATTTGCAGAGCAGTCTTGCCTATGGTTAATTGCACCTGGATGGTCTCCGATGCATCGTGCGTTGCCACCAGTCTTGAGGTGTGGGTGTCCTTGATGAATATGGATACCCCTCCTTTCTTGGTATTGTCCGGATTTTGGGGCCGGAACGCATGATATGAGGTAAAACCTGATAGCGCTGGGGTGCTCTCAGGAGCCTTGAACCAGGTTTCTGTCACAGCACAGACATCGATGTTCTCCATACTGAGAAGGGCCTCGAGTGCGTGCATTTTGAGATTTAGACTTCTGGCATTGAGCAGCATTACCCTTAGTTTTTTTCCTGTTTTGTGTACTCGGGTGGTAGGATTAGAATTTGAGCTTTGCCTGAAAAAGGCACTATGGGGTGGCAAGAGCCTTTGCCAATATCCGAATCCCAGGGTGACAGGTGCAAGCCGTCCCTTGAAGCAGCGTGGCTTGTCCAGCATGTCATCCCAGGCAGACAGACACTGGATCCCCTTTGAATGACACCAGTGTTTAAGCCAATTGTTAAAGCTGATCATCTTATCTCCGTATTGTGGCATCATTCTTGGTGAAGGTAGGATACTGCTCAAGGTCAGGGTCATGCCTGCCTGGGCTACATAATCAGAGAGCTCCTCAATGTCTCTTTTCATGTAGTCCAAGGAGGTACGTCTCAGGTCGTTTACACCAGCGTGGACAATGACTGAGTCATATTTGTACCTGCTGTTGAGAGACCTGAGTGCTTGCGTTATGTGGCGGATTCTAGCGCCCGACAGGCAGCTTACTGTGACCTTCTATACTTACCATAAATGTAGATGTTCGAGTGTATTCACTGTTGCAGTCCTGGTTACCCTCTCTCCAGCCCCCTGACTTCATTTGACTTCTACCTTTCCTTCTTGTTTGGCATATATTATATCATGTGTATTTGCTTTTTGCTGGGGGTGCTCCATACCATATAATTCCTATTATGGGGGCACCTGACATCTGGGGCAAGAAAAACTGATGTAATGGCATTGGCTGCATGTTTTATACCCCTGATGACCTGCCGTAATGAAAGAAGCGACAGCATCCGACACAGAAATCCAAAGACTCTGATATTCAGGCTAGCTGAGGGCTACCTGCAGGCAGATAACCCAAATGTGATGACTGCAACAGTGAATACACTCAAACATCTACATTTATGGTAAGAGTACACAACTGTACTTTCTGAGCACACCTCTATGACTTTTACTGTTAGGTGTGTTAAAGAATAGTGGTTATGTCTGATTGGTGGATGCACAATGCACCAGGCTACAATATGTTCAATGTGATAGGATCTTTTAAAAAAAAAACAGGTATGATATCTGTGTATTTGATAAACCATGAAGATAATAACTGAGGAAATGTTGAAACGTCCCATTAATAAAACTAATTGTTTAAATTTAAATTTAAAACTTAGTTTTGTTCATGATACCATAAATGTAATTTATACATGTGTGTGTGTCTATATATATATATATATATATATATATATATATATATATATATATATATATATATATATATATATATATATATATATATATGGTTCCCCTTCACAAGATTGAATTCCTACAAACTCGAAATTCATAGCCCCGAAGCCAGAATCTCAAGTTTACAGAAACTCGAAAATGTGAAGGGAAATAAAAAAAAAAAAACACCTTTCTGATGTTTTTGAAGGGGGGGGGCTTTGCCCCCCTGCACCCGCGCCTCCCCCTAATTAAATATTCCTACTCCGAGATTGCACTACAGTGAAGGAAAGGCAAATCTCTCATTCTGTGCTATATGCATAAGCGCAAAATGGAAGATTTCCCAGTCCTCCGCTATAATGTGGTGCTCAGCTCTTAGATGACAGCTGCAAGGGTGCAGGGGGACCTAACCCCCTGCAAAAAGGTAACTGAACTCTTTTTTTTCTAACCCTAAACTTCCCATTCACAATTTCAAGTGAATGCAAGTTCGAGATTCTGGTCTCGAGCTTATGCATTTCGAGCTTCCATTCATTCGATCTTGTGAAGGGGAACCATATATATATATATATATATATATATATATATATATATATATATATGAGATTACCTAAATGAGGTGAAACAACTAAACACTGACTTTCCAAAACCTCGACCGCATAAGGCTGAAAACATAAACATCGACACACTGTTATGCAAGCACTGAGAAACATCAGTGCATTCAGTGTATCAAAATAAAATATCAACAAAAACAAAAAACAAAAAATTTTTTTTTGCAAGGAGGCAAACCCTTCACCACTCCACAGACCCCTGCTAGTTATTTATACTAACTACAAAATCGCATAAAAGTGGAGAAAAGACATGTTCCCAAGCCCTGTAAATTGTGCGATTTGCCCATCTGTAAATCAAGTATATACTGCTTTTGTTGGCCAGGGTTGTCTGTCTGGGCTATGGTACCCCTTTTCAGTGGAGGCCTGTGGAGAAAAACTCCAGATGCAAAACAGGCAATTTTATACAACTGAGAAAATATAAAGCTTAGTGATACAGTGTGGACATACAGTAACTGAAAGGCAGCTACACTAAAGAAAATTTACAATCAGTAAAATATTAAGTCTTTAGATATTAATACAAAAATTAGCACATCCACTGAGGTCTAAAATGTAAAATTTAGCATTTATGAGTAGGATAAGTAAAAGAGATATAATGTGGGAGATTTGAGTAGAAAGCAGAGAGGAAGCGATTAGTATGTGCATTTGTTAGGTGATGTGGTGAAAAAGAAAGCTGTAGCGATGTATGGATGTGGGTAAATCATTTGAATACACATTTGTCTGACAAACAGTTGCCCGAAGTATGTTGACCTAAAATGCAAGTGATTGACAATACATTTGTTTGAAAATATTTGACCTAACCACATCTGATCTGCAGATGATAAGTCATGACAGATACATTCAGAAAATATGCTGTATAGAACATAGTGTACACCTGTAGAATGCTTTAAGTAGTGCAAACTAGAGACACACCTGTCCAGCACATAGCACATATCTGTGATTTTTTAGGATCTATTTCCAGCAATTAACGAATGACATTGTTGAAACTGACATGCTTAAGAAAACATGAATGACAATGCAGTTCGTTGATCAACATAAACAACACAAAACCAGTGTTTTTGTAGGGGGGCAAGCCCCCTTCACCCCCACACCCCCTGCAAATTATCTATACCATATACTGACTCTGAGATCACACTATAGTAGAGAAAACATTCCCCAATCCCCACTGTACTGTAATCTCATTCAAAACAGTTGTTGAACTGCATTGTTGATTATATGGTCTTGACCATGTGGATTTCGACAATGTTGTTTGATGACCAAATGACGTAGACCTGATTTTTCATTGTAAATTATTGTTTG